>NC_141553.1:50827500-50930000 GCF_021556685.1 Rattus norvegicus | reverse complement strand
TCTCAACACAGTGGCATGTAGCAGCCTGGGAGGAGCCTGGCTCCCGGATGCTTTTAGCCTTCGGTCTGGGTAGCTCCTCATTGGTCATTGCAAACATATGTTGACAGCAGTCCACATGCTACAGTCAGAGGTCAAAACTTCAGGTCCTAATTGCTGGTCACACCAAGGATACAACACTTTTAAAGGGAGTAGCATCCGTGAGGCCCGCCCTCGTGTTGAAAGGGTGAACGCACGTGGGATGCGACATATTTCGCAGAAAGTCTTCTTTCGGTAGAGTAAGAAAGTTCTCTAGTGTACTGTGAAAGCGTACTTAGCAGATAAAGCATCTGATTCTAGGGAGGATCAGACGGGAGATCCACGTCCTCCCTGATAGGTTATGAAATATCCCTGCTGTGAAATGAAATGTTGGGCATGAGAATCAAACTACCATTCCTTCAGCATCCTGTAGTTTTGCAGTAATTTTATTGCATTCCCGGTGAGGTCAGCTTCTCAAAATAATCTTTCCGGGCCAGGAGCACAGCTGAATGTGAGTGCTTGGATAGTGTGCTCAAACCTGTTGGCTCCTCAGTTCCACGGGGTGGTTTCTCTCCACACAGGGGAGAAACAGGTGTCGCCTGTTGCAATGATGGTTTTATTTGATGTAGAAGTTTGGGTTTTATTCTTAACACCTGTGTCGAGTTAACATTTATAGAGGTTTTCTTTGTCACTAGTGTGCAGAAGCTAACAGAGGCTTTTGATAATCTACAGAATTGGATTAAGTTGCCTGCAATCGAGTACTGCGTGGGAGGCTGAGGCAGGGGGATCGCTTGTACCCAGGAGTTCAAAGCCAGCTTAAGAAACACAGTAAAGCCCTGTGTGTGTCTGTGTGTCTGTGTGTGTGTGTGTGTGTGTGTGTGTGTGTGTGTGTGTGTCATTTACAATAGAATTGGAGTGTAACTCAGTGGTAGAGTGCTTACCTAGTATGAGTGTGTCCGGATGCATGCACACACAGACAGACACACGGGCACGCACACATTGCTAATGATGATAAATATGCCCTAACAAGTCATTGTACTTGAGTCCTTTGGTTAACCACATTGCAAAAGAAGCTCATGATTAAAACATCATACTTCATTTCTATTAAGCAATCTGCTTACTGCAAATTACCAGTACCCAAATAAGACTACCAGGAAATCCCTGTCTGTGCCTATGGGAGGCAGACCATAATCGTGGGCAGGCAGACTCCAGTCCACTTTCTTTTGAAAGGATACTACAGATTCAACACCACCTAATCATGGACCCAGGGTGTTAAAGGTTTTTCAAGGTGTAGAGAAAGGCCGTTTAATTTTGTGCCCTAAGCACAATCACATGACCTCTAGAGATCCACATTTGGGATCTCTAGACAGGCAATAATGTCTAATTTGCATTTGATTCATTTCCCAAGACTGTAATGACAGCCAAGAGTCACACAGCTCTTCTCAGTGAGACTTGGAAAGTGGATGCCCTTGAGGGACTCCCCAGGTGCTCCTAGGCTCCCGGTGGCAGAGCTGAGACCAGAACCAGCTCGCTTGGCTCTAACGTTCACTTCTGTATATCATGGCTGGACGTTTTATAACTGTCGTATCCCATACTTGTCCTCTTCATAAGCAGTCATTTAGAACTCTCTAGAACCAGATAAAATAGATTAGAAAGTATCAGTTCTTTCAGGAATGCAGATGGTTAAATGAAACCGTCTTGAGTGTTGAGAATAGCTTTGGAAGAGTGCTTGTGTTCCTACAAGCAACAGGAAATAAAGCCAACACTGAGCAAAACAAATAGTGCTGGTGTGGCTGGACTGCCTAGGAGGCTGGAGTAAGAAGTCGTGTGATCCGTCATGAGCCACCTCTCTGTGATAGTTCATTTAGTTTCACAGCTTCTATCCGTGTTCTGCAAGAGCTTCCTCCTGCTGTTTAGCATATGTAATCTCCTCCATCCTCCAACCGCGTGCCTACCACTTAGAACCACATGGCTGTCCAGCTGAAGAGTTTACACATAGATTAGTGCACCGGTCAGGGAAGCCGTGATGGTGGCTCTCATTCCTGTGTGTAGCTGGTCAGCGCGCACACACATACACACACAGACACAGAGACAGACAGACAGACACACACACACGGGGGGGGAGGGAGGGAGAGAGAGAGAGAGAGAGAGAGAGAGAGAGAGAGAGAAACACTGTCTACCATGTAGTTACCAAGTAGGTGGAGAGCGTTCACTGCTCATGGTGGGTTGCAGTACCACTTTTATCTAGAACTGTCTCCTACTTTACCCTCTATGGCTATGATAAAAACAATCACCAAAACAGCTTGTGAAGCGAAAGGATTATCTGTCTTAAAGCTTTTAGGTCACACTCCATTGCTGAGAGAAGGCAGGAACTTAATTAAGGAAGACGTGAACTCAGGAACTGAAACAGAGACCATGGAAGGGTGCTTGTAACTGGCTTCTTCCCGTGGCTCACTCAGGCGCTCTCTCTCTCTCTCTCTCTCTCTCTCTCTCTCTCTCTCCCCCCTCCCCCGTCCCTTCCCCTCCCCCCTCTCTCTCCCTCCCCCCTCTCTCTCTCCCCTCCTCCCCTCTCTCTCCCCCTCCCCCATCCCTTCCCCTCCCCCCTCTCTCTCCCTCCCCCCCTCTCTCCCTCCCCCCCTCTCTCCCCCTCCCCCATCCCTTCCCCTCCCCCCTCTCTCTCCCTCCCTCTCTTTCTCTCTTCATTACTTTGTTTATTCACTTCAACTGCTGAACACAGGCAGGGCCCCCCTCCTCCCAGTTCTTCTCTCATACAGCCCTTCCCCCTGAGAAAGGGGATTTCTGCCTACCCTGGCGCCTCAAGTCACTGCAGCACTGGACACATCCTCTCCCACTGAGGCCAGACAAGGCAGACAAGTTAGGAGAACAGGATCCACAGTCAGGCAACAGGGTCAGGGTAAGGACCCGCTGGGGAACCTGCTTGAAGACCAAGCTGCACGTCTGCTGCATATGTGTGGGGTTGGAGGTGGGGGGACTAGGTCTCTATGTTCTTTGCTTGGTTCAGTCTCTGGGACCCCCAAAGGTCCAGGTTAATGGACTCTAATGGTCTTCTTGTGGACTCCCCATCTCCCCATGGTTCCTCAATTGCCCCCCAACTCTTCCACATGGTTTCTTGAGCTCGGTCTTATGTTTGGCTGTGGGTCTCTGCATCTGTTTCCATCAGCTGCTGGCTGGAGCCTCTCAGAGGACAGTTATGGTAGGCGCCTGTCTGTGAGTCCACAGCCTGTTTTCTTATACACCCTGGGGCCACCTGCCCAGGAATGGAGCTACGCACTAGGGATCGAGCTGCTCACCATGGAGTGGGCCCTGCTACATCAATCCTCAGTCAAGAGGATGCCCCAAAGTCTTGCCCACAGGACAGTCTGGTGGAGACTATTTTTAAGCTGAAGCTCCCTCTTCCCAGATGACAGCATATGTCAAGTTGACAAAAGTACTAGCCAGACAAACAAGATTACATGAGTCTAACTTCTGACACTGGTCCTGTTTTAGCCCATTACCATCATGGCAGGAAGCATGGCAGCAGACATGATGCTAGGAGAGGCGACTGAGAGGTCTACATCTACAGCAGCAGACAGCAGGAAGAGAGAATAACAGTGGGACTGGCTTGAGCATATTAAACGTCAAAACCCACCTCCAGTGACACACTTCCTCCAACAAAGCCACACCTACTCCAAGGCCACACCTCCTAATAGTGCCACTTCCTATATGCTTATGGATGCCATTGTTATTCAAACCACTACAAACAATTATTCTCAGCATTATTTTTAAAGGAGAAAAACAAACAAACAAACAAAAAAACAATGAGTAGAAACATTTGCTGCCTGAAGACCTGAGTCTGATCATCAGGACCCCTGAAGCTTGGTTAGATAGATAGATAGATAGATAGATAGATAGATAGATACATACATACATACATACATACATACATACAATCATGCATACATACATAGATACCTATAGATACATAGATAGATACATGGATAGATACATACATAAATATATACATAGATAGATAGATACATAGATACATAGATAGATAGATACATAGATGATAGATTCATACATACATACATACATACATACATAGATAGATACATGGATAGATAGATACATAGATAGATGATTGATAGATTGATAGATAGATATATACATAAATAGATACATAGATAGATACATACATACATACATAGATAAATAGATAGATGATAGATTCATACATACATAGATACATAGATAGATAGATAGATAGATAGATAGATAGATAGATAGATAGATGGGGGATGGATAGATAGATATACAGATACAAGCAGAAGTGAAGAGACAAGCGGCTAGATACTGTGGTCTTGTAGTTTGCCTTAGATGCACAAGAAAGATGGAGGAAACTCCATTCCTCAGGTAAGTATAGCCTCAGGTACACTCAGGTACCCCTCCCTCCATTCATACAGCTGACTTCTACATTCATGGCTCCCCTCTGTTTCTAAGGCGGGGTATTCACGGAGCACTAGATTTGATCCCCAGTGCACAGCATACACCTCGAGGCTCAGCATTTGCAAGGCAGAGACAGAGGGATCAGAAGTTCAAGGCTAGCCTGGGCTACATGAATCTCGAAGGGGGAAAGAGGGCGGCGGCTTCAGCCCCACAGTAGAACAGTATTTCTTAGTATCAAGCTTCAGGGTAGCAAGAAAGGCGCCATCAGACCTTGTGAACGGGTCTCTCCGCTATCCGCTCAAGTTACTGAGCTCTGTCTCAAGACAATTATTTTTCTGTACTTGGCTGGAAATTGGAGTAAGAAACAGCGTTTTGATAGCGAGGCATGGTGGTAGTCATGGTGCCTGGAAGTGGAGGCAAGAGTACTCAAGTTCAAGGGTGGTGGTGGTGGTGTTGTTGTTATAGCCAACCATCCTGTGAACCTCTAGAGTTAGACTGCATGCGTCTGCTACTGTCCCTTTAAAAGGAAAAGGGAGGGGCTGGAGAGATGGTTCAGCAGTTGGGAGCACCGATTGCCCTTAAGGTTGGCTCCCCAGACCCCACAATGTGGTTTACAACTCTGTCACTCCAGTTCCAGGGTGTGCTGCGCTTTCTTCTGACCTCTGCTGGCACCAAGCCCACATTCGGCAAAGCACACATAAAATAAAAATTTAAGAAGTTTTTAAAACTGGAATCCTTTACTATGGTAGCAAACAGAGAAGGAAGCAGGCAGTGCTGGACTCTCTGTTTCATCGCTCCTGTGGGTCTGCAGCTCAATGCTAACGTTACACTTGGAATTAAGTTTTCTTCCCCAACACTTCCTGCGAGATTCTCCCCCGTAAGTACCAGGGATCAGAGCCTGGGCCTTGCACTGGCAGGGAAACGGGCTGCCAGTGAGCTGACCCTGTGACTTGTTTGCTGTTAAGAATGGCTTCCTGTGAGACTTGTTTGATGGCTAGGGATTAGTGGCACATCTTTGTGCATTTAAAGATTACCGTGCGTGGTTTCTTGATTTGCAGAAGCTCAGAGGTAAAATCGAAACGTGTAGCTATGATTTGACCTTAGTCTTAGGACACCAACTACATATTTTCTCTTACAAAATTCATTTTTCTTCCAACTTAAACTTTTTTCTTATTAAGTAGAGTAGTATCCTGTTTTAATGTACTATTTTAAAAGTGTAGAAACCAGGTGCTGGAGAGTGGCTCAGTGGTTAAGAACAATGGCTAATGCTCCGAAGGAGCCAGGTTTGACTCCCAGAACCCACATAGCATCTTATGTAACAGGGATTACTGCTCTTTTTCAGCCTCTGACGTCACCAGGGAGGTACATAGTGCACAGCTGTGCACAGAGGCAAACATCTAGACACCTACGATAAAATAATAATAAAACCTCAGATATATAAATTAGCTGTCTCAAGTTTCAAGGAAAACCAGTAAAATGATATCCTTAAATACAATTTGTTTTTTGAGTCAGGCATGGTGACATCTGCTGAGGCAGAGGCAGGAAGATCTCCACGAGTTCAAGGCCAGCCTGGTGTACTTGACGTTAAACAAACAAGCAAATAATTTAAATATAAATATAAAAAATAAAAATTCCATAGTGAGTTCCAAGAAATGTCCAGCTAGAGTTATATAGTGAGATCCTGACTCAAAATTATTATTATTATTGTTAAAATTATTATTATTACTGCAATAATTACCTTTGTCTCATCAGGGAGCTCTTCCCACTACACATGTATATAGGTATAAACATTAAAATCCCATTTTATATTTTTTTTAAATTTAGAGAATACTTTATTAGTTTTTGTAATCAAACCCACATAGATAAGAACTTAGATATTTAATACAGTGTGTTACCCCTGTACAAATGGAAAAAACTTAAGTTCAACATTTCTAGACCAATATGGCTGTTAATTTCTGTACAGTGCCAACTCAACACAGTAAACGGGGATACTTTTTTCCAAAGTTGACAGCACAGCTAAAGTTTCAAAAAATTCAAATTATATATCTGTATATATATATTTATATTTATATAAAAAGACCAATAATAGCAGTGTGTTATGCATCAACAGCAGCAACAGCTTTTCCAGGTTCTGCAGTCATCTGAACAAAACTGTAGAGACATCCAGCACACTCCATTAAAAAAAAAAAAAAAGTAAAAAAACAAAACCCGAGAAAACAGCACAGTTCTGTTACTCTTGTGGTACCTGGCACCATTTTTTTTTTTAATTAGCTTCTCAATCATCATCTGGAAAGAAAACATTCTGAGCAACATCATTAAAAACAGCTCTGAAAAAGCACGGTCACTACTACGTATCATTAAGCAGGTACAAGCTATTTTACATCCACAGAGGTATGATACAGTACTGTCCTACATCTATAATACTAGAGGATACAATTTAAAAGGCATTATTTGAGACTTGATTCTACTTTTCCAGCAGAGGACCCAAAGGATGGTGTGACACAGCTTTGTAAAGAAACATACTCTAGACAGGATTTCCTTTCACTAGTGGCACAGTTCTAAGGATTCATTCTCTCCATGAATGTCAGCTAAAACCGTTATTAAAAAAATGAAATATCCCTAAAACAAAACCGTATAACCACCGGATTCACATGAAGATGACCTAGTGGAGACAAGCTGGACCTCACCTTACCAACAAGCTATCAAATCTGTTATGTTTAAACAGTGAGACCTCCAAGGAAGGAGATGCCAAGTAGTGCTTCAAAGCTTCGGACTACAATCAAACACAGCATCCTTTTCAACAGAAGCAGAAGCTCATCTGAATATGCTCAAGGATGCTGACATCCACATTTAATCATCTCCTCACTCATCCAGGAAGAAGGGGAGATCAGTTACTACTGTACTTTATTGTGTTCAACCAAATCACCATGTTACAAAAATAGCAAGCTGCCATAATAAAAAATAAGGCTCCTCTATCCAGCACCAGATAGCATCATTTTACTTTCAAGCCTAGAAATTGCACACTTGTATATAAACCAACCGAAGATGAGGATTGAGAGTTCATCTTGGTGGATTTTTCCTTTGATGAATATGAAGTGTCCTTCCTTATCTTTTTTGATGACTTTTAATTGAAAATTGATTTTATTTGATATTAGAATGGCTACTCCAGCTTGCTTCTTCTGACCATTTGCTTGGAAAGTTGTTTTCCAGCCTTTCACTGTGAGGTAGTGTCTGTCTTTGTCTCTGAGGTGTGTTTCCTGTAGGCAGCAGAATGCAGGGTCCTCATTGCGTATCCAGTTTGTTAATCTATGTCTTTTTATTGGGGAGTTGAGGCCATTGATGTTGAGAGATATTAAGGAATAGTGATTATTGCTTCCTGTTATATTCATATTTGGATGTGAGGTTATGTTTGTGTGCTTTTCTTCTCTTTGTTTTGTTGCCAAGATGATTAGTTTCTTGCTTCTTCTAGGGTATAGCTTGCCTCCTTATGTTGGGCTTTACCCTTTATTATCCTTTGTAGTGCTGGATTTGTAGAAAGATATTGTGTAAATTTGGTTTTGTCATGGAATATCTTGGTTTCTCCATCTATGTTAATTGAGAGTTTTGCAGGATACAGTGACCTGGGCTGGCATTTGTGTTCTCTTAGGGTCTGTATGACATCTGTCCAGGATCTTCTGGCCTTCATAGTTTCTGGTGAAAAGTCTGGTGTGATTCTGATAGGTCTGCCTTTATATGTTACTTGACCTTTTTCCCTTACTGCTTTTAATATTCTTTATTTTGTGCGTTTGGTGTTTTGACAATTATGTGACGGGAGGTGTTTCTTTTCTGGTCCAATCTATTTGGAGTTCTGTAGGCTTCTTGTATGCTTATGGGTATCTCTTTTTTTAGGTTAGGGAAGTTTTCTTCTATGACTTTGTTGAAGATATTTACTGGTCCTTTGAGCTGGGAGTCTTCACTCTCTTCTATACCTATTATCCTTAGGTTTGATCCTCTCATTGAGTCCTGGATTTCCTGTATGTTTTGGACCAGTAGCTTTTTCTGCTTTACATTATCTTTGACAGTTGAGTCAATGATTTCTATGGAATCTTCTGCTCCTGAGATTCTCTCTTCCATCTCTTGTATTCTGTTGGTGAAGCATGTATCTACAGCTCCTTGTCTCTTCTTTTGGTTTTCTATGTCCAGGGTTGTTTCCATGTGTTCTTTCTTGATTGCTTCTATTTCCATTTTTAATTCCTTCAACTGTTTGATTGTGTTTTTCTGGAATTCTTTCAGGGATTTTTGCGATTCCTCTCTGTAGGCTTCTACTTGTTCTCTAAGGGAGTTCTTTATGTCTTTCTTGAAGTCCTCCAGCATCATGATCAAATATGGTTTTGAAACTAGATCTTGCTTTTCTGGTGTCTTTGGATATTCCGTGTTTGCTTTGGTGAGAGAATTGGGCTCCGATGATGCCATGTAGTCTTGGTTTCTGTTGCTTGGGTTCCTGCGCTTGCCTCTTGCCATCAGATTATCTCTAGTGTTACTTTGTTCTGCTATTTCTGACCGTGGCTAGACTGTCCTATAAGCCTGTGTGTCAGGAGTGCTGTAGACCTGTTTTCCTGTTTTCTTTCAGCCAGTTATGGGGACAGAGTGTTCTGCTTTCGGGCGTGTAGTTTTTCCTCTCTACAGGTCTTCAGCTCTTCCTGTGGGCCTGTGTCTTGAGTTCACCAGGCAGGTTTCTTGCAGGGGAAAAGTTGGTCCTACCTGAGGTTCCGAGGCTCAAGTTTGCTCGTGGGGTACTGCCTAAGTCCTCTCCGCTGTGGCAGCAACCTGGAAGATCTGCGCTGCTCTTTCCGGGAGCCTCCGTGCACCAGGGTTCCAGATGGCGTTTGGTGTTTTCCTCTGGCGTCTGGATGTGCACAGAGTGCAGTCTCTTCTGGTTTCCCAGGCGTGTCCGCCTCTCTGAAGGTTTAGCTCTCCCTCCCACGGGATTTGGGTGCAGAGAACTGTTTATCCGGTCTGTTTCCTTCAGGTTCCGGCGGTGTCTCAGGCGCAGGGGTCCTGCCGCTCCTGGGCCCTCCCCTACGGGAACCCAGAGGCCTTATACAGTTGCCTCTTGGGCCAGGGATGTGGGCAGGGGTGGGCAGTGTTGGTGGTCTCCTCCGCTCTGCAGCCTCAGGAGTGCCCACCTGACCAGGCGGCGAGGTCTCTCTCCCACGGGGCTTGGGAGCAGAGAGCTGCTGCGGGCCGGGATCCGCGGGTCCCCATTTTATATTTTATCATGTATTTTAATTAAGGACTCTAATGAATGGTAGGTGTCTGTTACTTTATTGCATTTTGACTTTTATTTACTTTATTTTATTTGAGACAAGGGTGTGTGCATGTGTGCGTGTGTGTGTGTGCGTGTGTGTGTGTGCGTGTGTGTGTGTGTGTGTGTGTGTGTGTGTGTGTGTGTATAGCCCTAACTGTTCCATAACTCACTCTGTAGATGAGGCTGCCCTCAAACTCCGAGAGTCTGACTCCCAAGACTTTTCGTTTTTATATTTATATTTAAATTGTTTGCCTGCTTGTCTGGTGTCACATAGGTCAGAGGATACTGGACCCCGACGCTGAAGTTTTAGATGGCTCTGAGCTGCTTGATGAAACCTGGGAACAGAACCCAGATACTCGGCAAGAACTGCTAAGTGCTCTTAATCCCCGGCCATCTGTGGAACCCCAATATTTCGACTTTTAAAAGTATTGGGGTTTTTCCTTTAAAAAAAAAAGACAGAGTTGTCTTATGCGTGTATGTGTTCTGCCTGCATGTATGTGTATGTACGTGCACGAGTCAGGAGTCAGAAGAAGATGTCAGACGCCCCGGCATGGAGTTAAGAACGGTTGTGAGCCACCACACGGGTGAAGGGCAGCCAGGGCTCGCCCTGCTGAGCCTCTCTCCCACTCCTCAAGAAAGAGGTCCTCGCTCTCTCGGCAGAGGGCGTACTTTCGAGTAAGCCTTTGTGAGAGTATTTGCTGCAGCCATACTTGACATTCTCCCTCAGAGTTCACCGGGCAGCAGCCCTGTCACCGAGGTGCCTTGCTTGACTCTCATTGGCAGGAGGCCCTAGGTCTAAGAAAGGGGTTTAATAATGCGTCCGTGAAGCCTGCTTTTGTTTAAGGACAAATCGCACTCGGATGAATCATTCACAAGACAGCCTGTGAAGAAAACATAACCAAAGAGCAAACACTGCATTGTTTGTGAGACTTTGAGACTTCATAAGGAAACAGAATTTTGAAGACGTTATCACAGGTTTTTTTTTTAGACATGGTCTCATGTAGTCTAGGCTGGCTTCACATGCACTTCGTAGCTAAGGCTGACTGAGAGCTTCTGTATGTGAGTACACTGTCGCTCTCTTCAGACACACGATTACAGACGGTTGTGAGCCACCATGTGGTTGCTGGGAGTTGAACTCAGGACCTCTGGAAGAGCAGTCAGTGCTCTTAACCGCTGAGCCATCTCTCTAGCGACTGAGAGCTCCTGCTGTGAGCCACCATGCTGGGGATCCAACCCAAGTGCTTTTCCTCATGCTGGAGTAGCACTGTGCCCAGTGAGCCACAGCCAGACCCAGAGGTTACCACTGATTCTCTGTGCTTTCCCACTTAAGTGATGTCGTTTAAGGCCACGGTGGCGTGATGTGATAAACCTGATCTCTCTTTCCTACTTTGATTTTATCCCTCTCTCATTTTCTAGTTGTGGTTGAATTTACACAGATGGAAATAAAATGCAGTGTCCGGCTCAATGATTACATATCCTATATCTAATCATAGCTCAAATTAAAATGTAGAACCCGGCCATCACCCAGGAGCTCTTTTGTACCTTCCTTGTCTTTGCATCGTAGGTTAATTTCACTCCTTTGATCTCATTGGAATCGTATGTTACGTGTCTGATTCCAGTCAATGTTCTGTCTATGCGAGCCATCGGTATTTTGGATAGTGGTACTGACCGTGGCACACTCTTCTGTCAGGTGACTGTGTGGCAAATTTAAGTTGTGCATTCTGTCACCAGCTCTCTTAAGGTTCAATATTTTCAGTAAAAGGGTTTTGTTTGTTTGTTTTCCTCCCATCCCCAGCCCCCACCACTACTGTTTTTTGTTTTTTGCTTTTCCAGACAAGATCTATCTACGTAGCCCTGGCTGTCCTGAAACTCTATGGAGATCAGGCTGGCCTCAAACTCAGAGGTCCTCCCGCCTCTGCCTTTAGAGCACTGGAATTAAAAGCATACACCACCACCCTGATATAAAAAAAAACAGACTTAGTGTGTGTGTGTGTGTGTGTGTGTGTGTTTGTGTGTGTGTGTGTATTCGTGTGTGTGTGTGTGTTTGTGTGTGTGTTTGTGTGTATGTGTGTGTGTATTCGTGTGTGTGTATTTGTGTGTGTATTTGTGTGTGTGTTTGTGTATGTGTGTGTATTCGTGTGTGTGTATTCGTGTGTGTGTGTATTTGTGTGTATGTGTTTGTGTGTGTGTGTATTTTTTTGAGGTAAGATCTTAGGTATCTCAGGCTGTCCTAGAACATACTGCATAGCCCACGTTAGCCTTGAACTCACAGCTAATCGTCCTCTTTCAGCCTTCCCCCAAGCTTTAGGGATACTTGGCACAGGCTCCTGGTTCTAAGTTTTCCGAATGTGGTTTGTTAACCTAGTTAGCATCTTTGGTCTTTAACACCGACATTTGTCATTTGCTTCCGAAAGTTCCAAAGGAACAGTTTGTTTTCTTCCTTGCATGTACAATAATATCTTCTACTCACGGATGTCCCGAGACACAGCAGATGTTCACTTAATGTCTATGTGTCTATTTCTTCTCTTTTTCTTCCCTTTCTGTTGGTCTTGGTGCTGGGAGTAGAACCCAGTGCTCAATCGCTGAGCTAAACTCGGGCTGACGCCTGGGTTTTCTCCGACATGCCCGTCTCCACTTAGCAAGAGAACTGAGAGATTGTTATAACTTCTTCCTCTTTCTTACCCTTGGCTTCTTTTACGCTCTTCAAGATTGTTGTAAAACTGCCACCGAGGGGTGGTTTGAGAGGCTGGGTTCTAGAAAGATTGGTGCTCCCTTGTTTCTCTTCTTGCTACTTTTAGCACCTTATCTAGCAGAAGAAGAAATGGTGTAAGTCTGGAGAGATGGCTCAGCAGTTAAGGCTGCTCTTACAGAGGACCCAAGTTCTACCCCAGTGATCACATCTGGTGGCTCCCAGCTGCCGGTGACTCCCAGGTTTGGCTCCCAGTACCCATGTCAAGAGTTCACAACCACCTGAAATTCCAGTTCCAAAAGATCTGACCTCCCCCTCCTTCTGGCTTCCTTAGCCACTAGCATGGACACACACACACACATACACACACACACACACACACAAACACACACTCAGACAGACAGACAGACAGGCACATGGAAGAGAGAGGTAAAGTACTTTTCTTTTAAGGTCGTTTTCAAAATAATAAGATAATTTTGAGAGTGAAGGAAATGCTAAGTATATTAAAACTTTTTCATAATAATGCATTGAAGTGACCTATGTAGTTTCTGTTTATCGGTGATGATAAATTACAGATATTTACTTAGGGGCTGGAAGGACAGTTCACCAGTTAAGAGCTCCTGCCACTCTCACGGAGAACCCAGGTTTGGTTCCCAGCGCCTACATCAGGAGAGTTCACAGCTACCTATAGCTTTAGTTCCATGGGCTGTGGTGCCCTTGGGCCTGTGTGCACACCCGTGGCATGTGGTGCACATAAGTTCATGCAGGCACACGGTACGTACACATAAGTAAAAAGTAAGCACAATTTTAAAATGGGACTGATTCAATCTGTCAAAGGAAAATACTCCCTAATTGTGGTGCCCTGCCTTAGGGAGATCACAACAGTAGTGTGTCCGTGCACGTAGCAGAAAGTGGTGTTAGCATTGTCCAGTGTTCTTTCCGAGATACTGAGGCATTAGTGGGAGAGTACAGACGGGCTGATGTCATCTTGCAGCCGAAGCACATCCTGTACAGCCCAGCCCTTCCTGATGATTTGTAAAGGACATTTTAGAACACAGGACTTGCCCACGTTAACACCTGACAGGGCAAACAGAGGAGTCCCCACTATTAGAATAGTTACTTATAAGATCATTTTCAAAGTGTTACAAATATGAGACGACCTTTGAAAATTTGAAACTCTACAATGTGCCCAAAGGATTCTAGTGCTTATCTATGTCTTTATTTTAAGGTTCAAAAAGTATTCTTTAATGCTCATTTTAAAAGCTTTCTTTATTTGTATTTTTTGTGTCTATGTGTTTTGCTTTCATATACGTACGTGCACCATGCAGGTGCCTGCTGCCTGCTGCCTGGTACCTAGTTCTGGAGAGATAGAGACAGGAGGATTACTGTTAAGTTTGAGGCTAGTCTCAGCCACATAGCAAAGATGGTGTGAAAAGAGAACACAGAGCAAGACCCTGTCTCTAAATAAATTAATACGTAAATAAATGCATATGTAAATCATAAATAAATAAAACAAGAGAAGGGGCCCAGCTCAGTGATGGGACCTTGCACACAAGAGGCCCTGGGGCCACTCCCCACCCACCCCCCTATTTAACAGGAAAGCTCAAATTGGAAGTCTTAATTTACCAAATACTCTCTCCTGCTTCTTCTATTAACAGTGTAAGGTTCAACAATTTATAGCCTCTTGGCAAGCAGAATTTAACCCTGTTTCAGCAGGAATACTGAATGGACTCAGAAACTCAGTAGCAGTAAAGGAAGACGGCATTCTCCTGTATTTAAAAACCAAATAACTATAGTATGAGGCACAGACACCACACTCATGTACTGCCTGGCACCACCCCAGGACTCAGCAAGAAGGGCATCATCATGTGTAGACCTGGGAGCATCCAGGACCTTCGTTAAAAAAAAAAAAAAGTAACTAAAGTGTTATTTTCTCTGTGTGTGACTTCATCAGTGTCTGGCAAATCGGAATTCTGTTTGTTTGCTTGATTGTTCTTCGTCAGCGTCATACAAGCTGGAGTCATCTGGCAAAAGGTGATCTCAATGGAAAAACTGCACCCTCAGATTGGCCTGTGGGGTATTTTTTTTATTGATTGATATTGATTGATTGATGTGGAGGGGCCCAGTGCATTGTGGGTGGTGCCACCTGTGGGCAGATGTTCCTGGGTGGTTTAAAAGAATGCAGGTTGAGGAAACCATGGGAAGTAAGCCAGGACGGAGGCTCCTCTGTCGTTTCTGCTCTGGCTCCTGCTCTGAGAGAAGGCAAGCTGAGATTTGTAAGCTGAGCAAGCTCCTTCCTCCCTGAGCTCCTTTTGGTGGCAGTGGGAGAAAGCAGAATAGGCAAGCTAGAGTATGTTGTTCCGTTGCTTGAGTTCCAAAAAGTCACATTTAGCTTCCTTAAAAATGTCTGCTTTGTGTGTGTGCACTTGTGTGCTTGAGGAGGACATTGATCCGCTGGGGCTGGAGTTCCAGGCGGTTGTGAGCCAGCTGCGGAAGGTGCTGGCAGCAGGATTTTTGTTTGTTTTGACTGCTTCAGCACCACATACAGAAAAGATAAACACCTGATGTCTCGGAAATACCACTCTGAGCGGAGAGAAGAGGCCAGTGTAATGGGATTGCCTGTTGACCGATAGAGCAGGGTTTGAACTCACCAATACCCTGTTCTGACAGAAAAAGAAGACCACAGGGCAGCCTCTGTGATGGGAACACTAACGCTTTTGATGGGTTACCAAAAGTGTGTGTGAAAATATCTGAAGTAGATAATTGTGATTATTACGTGAGGATGTCGTATTTAAGAGTTGTATTTTCACAAGTGTCACACAGGTGTGGTATGTGAGGTGTGTGTGTGTGTGTGTGTGTGTGTGTGTGTAGACAGGGTCTCTCTATATAGGTCTGAGTGTCCTGAAACTTACTATTTAGACAAGATTGACCTCAAACTCACAGAGATTTGTCTGCCTGCTTCTATCTCCTAGGTTCTGGGCTCAGAGATCAAAGACATGTGCCACCACCCCCAACACAAGTGACTTTGATCTTGAGTCTTTTCTTAGCACTTGTGAGCATCACACACACACACACACACACACACACAGAGAGAGAGAGAGAGAGAGAGAGAGAGAGAGAGAGAATATTACTAATTATCAATTCACATGGCTACTTCTTCTTCTTTTTTTTTTTTTTTTTTTTTTGCCCCTTATAAGAACATCTTGCTTCTCAGGGGCTCAAAATGACTCAGTGGTAGAGCCTTTAGCATGTGTGAGGCTCTGGATTCATCTTTCAGTCCCTAAAACAAACAAACAAACAAACAAACAAGGCTTTTCTTACTAAGCTCAAGTACCAACATAGTAATAGAGTTTGTCTGTTTTTCTGTCTGTCTGAGACAGTGTCTCATGAATCTGAGTCTGGTTGACCTTGAACGTGCTTTGTAGCCAAAGCTGGCCTAGATCTCCCGACCTTCCTGCCTTCACCCCTCCAGTACTAAGATTCCAGGTGGGTGCCACCAGGTCGGGCCACAGTTCAGTAGCATTGACTATATGTGGTGAGAATTTAAGAGCTGTATTTTCACAAGTGTCACACAGGTGTGTGTGTGTGTGTGTGTGTGTGTGTGTGTGTGTTTGTGTTTGTGTATATTTGAGATGGTTTTCTTTTTACAAGGAGCTTAGATATACGTGTAAAGAGAGTTTAGAATCACTGTTGTGGAAACTGATTCAAATAATACAAACATCAAAGAAAATAGTAAGGGCTCAGAGGGTTGGGCACTCTTTAAGGAAACTGACTTGGTTCGGCGTTTGTGCGTGGTTGTTCTATAAGCCTGAGTCTTATCCCTCTCATCTGTGATAAAAGAGAGGGTGGCACCAGGGGACACTGTTTCACAGTGGGCACATTGTGCCTGTCTGAGATGGTTTGGGGTCAGTGGAAGGTTACTGCCAAGTCTGTCACCGTGAATGCAGCGGGCGGGTCGCTGTTGACTCCCGGATCACTGGGCGATGATGTCCACATTAGAAACATTGCTAGCAAAGGATTATCTGAGATTAAGAGTAATAGTCACCTGTAATAGTCACCTACGGCCTGCCAGATTCCATGGAATCCAGTCCTAACCTTTTGTGCTGTACTCATGTGGGAATTCGCGCTGCCACCCGTCAGTGAGACCTCCGGGATACCGATGTCTCTCGTAAGTGTGTGGTCTAGGACTTGGCTTAACTTCCCAGAAAGCACTGAGTCTCACTGAGTACGACACACACCTCTTTCTCATTTTTGGTCCTTTAGGAAGCTTTCACGTCATTGTAGAGACCAGACTCTTGCCTTCCTTCCTCACTTTTGAAGGTTCTCAGACGTGGCAGTCATTTGAACAATCCAACAAACTGAACACCCAGTGAAATGCAAAGCCGCTGATAGCAAAAGGATACAGGGTGGATTTCCATTGAATTGTTACACTTCAACGTAACTGAACTTCAGTGACTTCTGCTGGGTGACCTTTTTTTTTTACAAAGCCACCTTGTTGGTATGATTATGCTAGAGACTGAATCTAGGGCTTTGAGCATTGGTGGTGGGTGCTCCCCCTTGTCCTCCCAGCTCTCCTGTGCTCTCCCATGCTCTCCCATGCTCTCCCATGCTCTCCCATGCTCTCCCGTGCTCTCCTGTGCTCTCCTATTGATCCACATCCGTCTTGACCTCGTATTCTTTCATTTCATTTTTCTTCTTCCACTTCTCAGCTACTGTTACCACTTCAGCATTATATCTATGAACTCTTGTTGGTTTGCCCCAAGCAAAGTCAACTTTATTTTCTTCGAACCATCTCATACACACCCCACATAAGACATAAAACATGAGCAGCTTTAAGACAGCTGCCAGCTAGCACTCATGCCTGGCTTCACATCGTACACACCTCCAAAAGACCTGCCAAGCGAGTAACTGAAGACTAGATGAAGCATGCTTTTACTGGTTTTTACACTTGGGAACGGTACCTCAGCCTATCGTGAGATCTTTCCTGGGAAGAATTTCCCCCAGGAAACAATTTATTGTGCTCGGTAGAAGAGGCCATCGATTCGTACTAAATCGAAAGCGCCCGGGTTACTGCCAGCCAGGGTCGAGGCATTTCAGAACGACTGAAGAAACCCAGTGACTCACCTCACTACTTCCTGTCAACAGTTTCTTCACCCAGGGAAAACCTTTCGGTCAGCACTATGGTAGTTTTGTGTATAAGAAAACCCCGTGTGAGTCACTAGGTCAGACACTGTAGCTGAGTTTGCAGTGGGATTACAAGGAGTCTTGTTGCGATTATATAAATTAGCGTCCATTGTGTGCTTTTCCCTCTGACTTTCTAAGAGAGGAAAGAACCCACTACTGCTTTTATATTTATTCTGTGCTGTGTTGCCCCTTCACCGTCACGCATCTAGAATTCAAAAAGGAGGCTGGATCCTTCGTGGTTACGGGCACACTTCCAGAGAACTTTGGTCCAATTCCCAACACCCACAGGTGGCTAATCTGTAATCCCAGTTCCAGGGGGAGCCAATGCCTACTTCCGGCCTCCACAGGCACTGCAGGGACACAGTGCATATAACATATATGTAAGCAAAACATTCATACATATGAACTAAAGACCTCCTTCTAAAACGTGTACAGAGGCTACATCGGATGGGTGGCTTAGAGCCAACATCCGAAAGCTATGGGTGTAGCTCACTTGGAGAGCAGTTGCCTGGTCTGTGCAAGGCCCTGGGTTCTGTTCTTAGCACTGCAAGCTAAACAACAGGTGGGAAACCGGAATCCGGGGGGATGCTAGGGACTTGACCAAGATAGCGTATGATAGGGTGTCGGCCGCGGGAAGTCAACTTGTCGAAGAACATGTGGGAGTTCTATCAGAAGAGGGCTCGGGCCCAGGTTTCCAAGATTCCACCTTCAGACTCTCTAATCAGCACCTTCTACAAGTCGGGGCTTGGAGGCTTTGTTGATGAAATCTCTGTCTTATATTATCTGGGAACTGAAGCAGGGAGGTGGCTCGATGGAAGGTGAGTAGCCAAGGGAAAAGACTGGTAGGGGCCAGGTTCCAGCCCTCCTTATCACCTGTCTGCTGATCTTCCCTTTGTGTCTCTCTGTTTTGTACACACAATGAAAAGGGACTTGGGATTACAGGGCGACCGCACAGCGCCCCCACCTGTTGGCCGTCCTGTGCTAGAACTGCAGCAGATCTTTAACTGCCTGAGCGTTGTCTGAATTGCTTCTTCAGCAGTCGGGCACCCAGCAAGCATCTCATAAAGGCGCAGTCGTGCATGAACAGTCAGCCCCTGTTACAAAATATCTTGGTCGCAAGTGTGGGAATGAAAAATAAAGGAAGGGCATTCGTCATGAAAACGGTAAACTCCAGGAGGCTGATTTTAATCTCGAGAACTAGGTAAGACGATTGTTGATAAGTGCGGTTAATGAGTCGTGTACGGACCGGGAAGGCGTATCTGCTCGCTAGAATAAAGCAGTAAAATCCATTTGGAATCTGCTTCCTACCCAAAGCTTGGGAGCTTGCAGAGGGAACTAGCTCTGAGGCTGTAACGAAATGCTCACTAAATATTGATTTCTTTTTAACATGAGCATATGACATAGCCATCATGGTGATCCAGAATCACAGTGCCAAGGACCTTACCCAGGACTTTGCCCCCCACCTGGTGGCCTACTGTGGCTTGTGTGTCTGATATGGATGTGCCCTGGGCTGGGGTTTGATTGCCATGGAAACCCCAAAAGTGCCTTAGGCTCTGGCGATACACCTAGGGGCAGCTTATCCCAACGGTTTCATCAAGACTCACTAACTTAGATACATTAGGTGCTTAGATCCAAATACATGTCCTGTGCAGAGTCCAAGGCAGACCACACATGCAACATTAGCCCACAAGATTAGACATCTCCTACCGCTCAGCACTTCACACAGTGTGTGGTGACACTGGCGGACACACGCCTGCTGCAGTTGTGAGCCACGGGAAAGTATAGAGGCCCCATGGCAGAGTGCTTCCTTGCCCGGCATGTGCAGGACCCTGGCTTCCATTCCCAGTGTGTGGCACGTCCGTTATAGACTGAATCATATAGCGATGACCGAGTTACTTGCTTATGTTAATAATGGTGATGACTGCGTTACTGCCTATCTTATCTAACATACTGTAGTTTTGCTGCTCTTTGGGTATATATCATTCTTTTTTTTTTTTTTTTTTTGGTTCTTTTTTTTGGAGCTGGGGAACGAACCCAGGGCCTTGCGCTTCCTAGGCAAGCGCTCTACCACTGAGCCAAATCCCCAACCCCGGGTATATATCATTCTTAAAGAACGTTTAGTAAGATCTCCCTATTACCAGGCTGGAGAGATGGCTCAGTGGTTAAGAGCACTGGCTGCTCTTCCAGAGGTCCTGAGTTCAAATCCCAGCAACCACATGGTGGCTCACAACCATCTGTAATGGGATCTGATGCCCTCTGGTGTGTCTGAAGACAGCTACAGTGTACTTATATGTAATAAATAAATTAATCTTTTAAAAAAATCACCCTATTACCTACGAAGCTTCATTTCTCTCCCACTTATTGGTTCTCCTGATTGCATCATTTTGCATCTGATTTGGTCTCTTGTTGTTTTGTCTATAGGGATCCTGGGGGAAATGTCTATATCATAGATAAGTCATATAACATGTGCGTGTGTGTATATGTGTGTGTGCGCGGTGTGTGTGTGCTTATACACCACCTAGCTTAGGTATTAGTAGCCTATGCCCTCTAGGTTTGTGTAAACGCATTCTGTAGTAATCAAATAGTGATTTTTCTGTATAATAATGTACTTTTCAGAACACATCCTTAGGTGACGCATGACTGTACTTTTATCTACAAAGGCTTCATATCTCATAGTCTAAATTATTTTTAAACAGTTTGGGGGTGGCGGCACACACTTGTCATCCAGAATGGAGGAGGCTGAGTCAAGGGAATCACTGTAAATTTAAGCTCAGGCTGGTCTGTATATAGTGAGTTCTAGGCCTACCTGGGCAGAAAACCAAAACAAACAAATAAAAAAGTTCTTTTCTTCCTGTCTCACAACTATACTTTTTTTTTAACATTTATTTATTTATTATGTACATATATATCATACAGCTTTCTGCCTGCGTGTATGCACCTGCAGGCCAGAAGAGGGCACCAGACCTGATTATAGGTGGTTGTGAGCCACCATGTGGTTGCTGGGAATTGAACTCAGGACCTCTGGAAGAGCAGTCAGTGCTCTTAACCACTGAGCCATCTCTCCAGCCCACAACTATACTTTTTAAAGACTCTGTTTGTGGAGAGTCTAGTTTTTCCTCCTTCCTGGGGGCCAAAGGCCTCCACACTCCCCCCCTCCCCC
This sequence comes from Rattus norvegicus, assembly GCF_021556685.1. Lineage (NCBI taxonomy): Eukaryota > Metazoa > Chordata > Mammalia > Rodentia > Muridae > Rattus > Rattus norvegicus. The sequence goes on along the minus strand of NC_141553.1, from coordinate 50,909,219 downwards.
CCCCCCCAGTTCTGGCTCCAAGGACCCAGCTCTACTGAGCACAGTTGTCCGGAGTGGTTGATGCAGCCTCACTCTGTGTTCATTGATGGTTTCAGTGCCCTCCTCTTTCTTTCCTCTCTGTGTTCCCTCTTTAAAATTCTCCTTCCTGAGTAACAGTGATGCTCAAGATATAAAAGACCTGGATTCCATCCCTGGAACCCAAGTGGTGGAAGGAGAGAGCTAGTTCAAGCAAGGTGCCCTCAACTCCATGTGCATGTATGTGCATGTGTGTGTGTGTGCATGTGTGTGCATGTATGTACATGTATGTGCATGCACACAAATTAAAAGTAAATTTTAAAACACTTTCTTACCTCGAGGTGTAATTATTAATTTTAAGATTTTAAATTATCAATTTAATTTTTAACTATTAATTTTAACTATTTGAATGTTAAATCAATTATTTTAATGTTAATTATTAAATCATCTTGATATTTAATTATTACCATGTAATATTATTTAATTATTTTAATTAAATTGATAATTGCATTTTATTAAGTTATTAAAATAAAATTTAAATTATTAATGTAAAATATTTAAGATTATCAATTTACAATATAGATATTTTTCTGTATTTGGAGTAGGGGAAGGTTTGATTTCCCTTTCCCTTTCTTTTTTTTTAATCATCTCAGCACAAATCCTATTGTCTTAAAATCTGACTTTGTTAGAAAACAAACGTCCATGAATTGTTTCACTCCTTCCGTGTTGTGTGTAGGAGGTGTGTGTTGTTGCTAGAGGATACGGTTTTGATGTTGTCAGCTGTGATGTCTACAGTGCTGGTAAACACCACCCCGCCATTGTGATTGGGGCATCTGCCTTATTTACATTGGCCAGGCTGGTGAATGCTAAAGAAGTTAATGATCCAATGATTAGTGCTAATTTCCCCTCAAAAGCTGAGCTTGCCTAGGTGCGGGTCTGCAGCGTTTCTTCCATCACCTATTACTGAGGACAAAAGGCCACGGAACAGAAGCCCCGCCTTCCTGGCGCGGAAAGCTCCCCCCCCCAGCTGAAGCCCCGCCCACCTTCCACCAACCATCAGTCCAGGACTCTACCAAGAGCAAAACACAAATCATACAAATTCCAGCCAAAGACAGTAAAAGGGACTTCATTGGCTCCTATACCTGGGACATCCACGGCATCCCTGGCTGTGAGAATGGTTGGCCCTGGAGGTTCGTGTCATTGTCTCTTCCTGGCAACATTCTCAGATAGCGATAGCGTGTCCCCACCCTCTACCGTGACAAGCCTTCTCCTTCCTGAGCCCATCACAGTGAGCAGACTCAGCAAAAGGAAGAGCTCATTGTTAGTTGCACCGGAAAAAATCTTTGCGGTTGTAGAACCCTGCTCTGGGTTACATGTCTGTGGCTTGGGAGTGAGTATGTTCTAACCTTCTAGCCGCCGTGGTGAGGCTCACTCTAGTGCTGGACAGTGACAGAGTCCCAGAAGAGCTACACAATCAAAGCCTGGGAGGAATGATTTCCCTGACAGAGAATGCTGTGCTACCATTACAAGAAAGGTGGACAGAATCCCGGCCTAGCAAAAGTAAACAGGCATTCACCACGACAAGAGAGTGCAGGCTTGGATTTGATCCATAGGACTTATATGCCCTTCCTTCAAGCACACTGAAATGGTTCCTGCTTTTCTGTGGGGAGGTTGGGGGGAGATGCCATTCCAAGTCAGCACCTTGCACTATTCTGGCGTTTGCTATGAAACACGGTGTGTACTCTTGGTTACATTACTGACATCTCTTAGACAATAAACTATTGTTTATCTCTCCCACATGCCCCTTCACCTAATAAGAACAGCTGCTTTGGGTGCCAGGGAGATGGTTCAGAAAAATCACTATATGATTACTACAGAATGCATTTACACAAACCTAGAGGGCATAGGCTACTAATACCTAAGCTAGGTGGTGTATAAGCACACACACACACACACACACACACACACACACACACATTATTAGTCATCAGAAGAGCGCAGTAAAATGGAAGGAAATGTTTGGGGGAAATAGAAGAATAAGTCACATCTATAATCCCATAATTGGGGGTTGGGGAGAGGCAGGAGGATTAGAAATTCAGGGATCGGTGTCTCAAAAACCAAACCAAACTAAACAAAGAAAAAGGAATAGTCAATTCATGAAAATATGGCTACTTCTATGTTTAGTACCAAGAAATAAAATCAGAACCTTTGTAATAAAAAGTGTCTGCTGGGCTGGAGAGATGGCTCAGCAGTCAAGAGAAATTACGGCTTTCCCGGAGAACCAGGGTTGTATTCCCAGCGCCCACAGGACAACTCACAGCTGTAACTCCTGTCCCTGGGGCTCTGCTGCCCTCCACTGGCTTCCCTGAGCACTGCATGCACATGGCACACAGACATACAAGCAGGCACATATATAAAATAAAAAAAGAAGTAATTCTTTTAAAAGTCACTGTTGTGAGCCTCTTTTAAGTACCTCAGAGATTTTCAGATTACTGTGGTCTTAAAAATAGTGAAAACCCTTGTCCCCAATTCCACTCTGACGTGGCTCTACACTTAGTATGTATCTAGCTTGTTCCTTGGGTGAGGAAACTCAAAGAGCAGATCATTAGCTGCTCTCTGGTGTGGATTCGCACCACAAGGCTGGCCATGTACTGCTTTCTGCTTCTCCAGGGTCTGAAATGACTTCATTTTTAAAGTCTTGTTTGTTTGTTTTGTTTTGTTCTGTTTTCACTAGCTCCCAGGGACACGTTTAAAATGATTTCTCGGGTTTACCATTCTTTTTATGAAAGAATTAGGAAAGACTTGGAAAGTTCTTTGTGATGATCAACAATGTGAGTCTTGCTATTATGCCTGCTTGTATGTCTGTATGTGTGTGCATGTACATATGTGTGCATGTATGTACATGTGTGCGCATGTCTGTGTTTGTGTGTATGTGTGTGCATTTTGAGTGTGCATGTGTGTGCATGAATGTATGTGTGTTTACATGTGTGTGCATAGGTATGCATGTGTGTGCATGTATGTGCATGTGTGTGCATATGCATGCATGTGTGTGCACGTGTGTGTATTCTGTGTTTATGTGTATTTGCATGTGTATGTGTGTATGTGCATGTGTGTGCATTGTGAATGTGGGTATCCACATGCCACGGTGCACAGGTGGTAGTCACAGGACAGCTTCAGTGTGAGTTCTCACCTTCCTCCTTCTTAGAGACAGGGTATCTCTTGTTTGTGACTGTGTGCACCAGGGTAGCTGTGTCCCTCCCCATTGTCTGGTAAGGGCATGCTGCATGAGATTACAGATACATGTGCGACTGTGTCTGGCTTTTTACATGGGTTTTCTGGTGTCCCTGACTCAGATTGTCAGGCTTGTGGGGCAAGTGCTTTCCACACTGAGCCGTGTCCCCAGCCTGCCTCCATTTTTAGAATTATGTGGGATAGCAGAAACTATACATTTTATATATGATGTGTCCAAGTTACTGAGGCATGTAAGTTCATGTGTTTTAAGAGTGTGTGTTCATGGGGCTGGGGATTTAGCTCAGTGGTAGAGCGCTTACCTAGGAAGCGCAACGCCCTGGGTTCGGTCCCCAGCTCCGAAAAAAAGAACCAAAAAAAAAAAAAAGAGTGTGTGTTCACAGTGCTTTCAGAACCAATAAGGCTGACATAGAAGGGTAAGGTCTCTAAGAAAGAAGCAGAAGACTGTGCAGTGGGCCTCTTTGTCCTTCCTCAGTGTCTTGTCCTTTCTGTTGATGCATGTGCCAAGACCTCAGACTTCTGTGAGTTCAGGTTTCTGCTTTTCTCAGTTTGTACAAATTCAGAATCTAGCCTGGACTTTAGGCCTTGATGTTAGCTTATGATTTTTCTAATTCCTCTCTGATGGTGTCTCCTGCTGTGGTCTGTACATACACTCTCCTCCTGCTGTGGTCTGTACATACATTCTCCTCCTGCCATGGTCTGTACATACATTCTCCTCCTGCTGTGCTCTGTACATACACTGTCCTCCTGCTGTGTCCTCTATATACATTCTCCTCCTGCTGTGATCTGTACATACATTCTCCTCCTGCTGTGGTCTCTACATACATTCTCCTCCTGCCATGGTCTGTACATACATTCTCCTCCTGCTGTGCTCTGTACATACATTCTCCTCCTGCTGTGATCTGTACATACATTCTCCTCCTGCTGTGCTCTATACATACACTGTCCTCCTGCTGTGATCTGTACATACATTCTCCTCCTGCTGTGATCTGTACATACATTCTCCTCCTGCTGTGGTCTGTACATACATTCTCTTTCTGCTGTGCTCTGTACATACACTCTCCCTTCATGGCCCCACAGCTGGGCTAGAACTTAGTGTTTTTATGAGTAAACAGTAACAAAATTCATTGTTTGTTTTATACGTGTTTCATTAGCCCACATTAGTGATACACAACAAGGAGATTCATTATGACTTGTTCATACCTTTATACATTTGTGTCATAGTCACCCCTGTAACTCTCTCATCTCTTTTCTCTCCCACACGTTCCTTTCTTCCACTCTCCTTTCATGTGTGTGAGACGTGCTGAGTTTAATCAGGCCTGCTTACAGGAGCATGGCTGACAGATCCTGTAACCCTGATAGGAGTAGGACCAACTAACCGTGGCTACACCACTGAAGGAAATGTCCCCTCCTCCCTCATCATCCATCAGCGGCCTATGGATTCTCAGTTATGTGTAGGGCCTCCTGAACTCCTCCCCACACCAAACAATACTGACAGCTCCAATCTTGGGTAGGGCACATGAAGGCAGTCACAGTTCCTAAGAGCTCAAGAATGTTCTGGTCATGTGTACTGGTCGTGTCGTGGCCAGAGATGGTGTTCTGTAAGACTCCATCTCTGTGTTCAGCTCTTACATTATTTTGCTCCCTCTTCTAAAATGTTTTCTGGGCCCCTAAAGGACTATGTCCTGATTCAGGCTGAGAGCTCAGCAGTCACTCCCAAGCCTTTGACCTGTTGTGAGCCTCTTCAGTGAATGATGCTGCGAAAAAGCTCTGATGAAAGTTAAGGCAGGATGGGCATAAATGTTTGGAAGACAATTGACAGGGACACGGTGCCCATGATGCTGTAATGAGTTTGATTGACAGGGACACCATGGCCATGCAGCAGAAAGGCATTTTATTGACAGTGACACTGTGCCCATGTAGCAGAAAGGTGATTGATTGACAGGGACACCATGGCCATGCAGCAGTAAGGTGTTTGATTGACAGGGACACCATGGCCATGCAGCAGTAAGGTATTTGATTGACAGGGACACTGTACCCATGCAGCAGTAAGATGATTGACAGGGACACCATGCCCATGCAGTGGTAAGGTGTTTGATTGACAGGGACATTGTGCCCATGCAGCAGTAAGGTGATTGATTGACAGGGACACCATGCCCATGTAGCAGAAAGGTGATTGATTGACAGGGACACCATACCCATGCAGCAGTAAGGCATTTGATTGACATAGACACCATGCCCATGCAGCAGTAAGATGATTGACAGGGACATTGTGCCCATGCAGCGGTAAGGTGTTTGATTGACAGGGACACCATGGCCATGCAGCAGTACAGCCACAGCAGCCCCCCTATAGGCTTATGTCTTCCTGGCTTTACAGTACCAGATTCCAATTTCCTCCTGTAGATGGAATCAGAAAGTAGTTGGTCATCCCCAAATAGTCCTGCCACTATTGGGTCAGCGGCGCATCTCCCATGGAAGGTCGATAATGTAACAATGGGGCCCTGGAGTAAAACAGTTATGACAATTCTCCAGCAGCCTGCACACAAAGCCCCTTCTGGTCCATGAGTAGCCACAATGGAAGAAGCTTCCAGCCCAGTTCCAGTTGGCCCTTCCTCCATCTTCCTTCTTTTCCTATTTCTTTATTGTAACACAGCAGACTTCTACTAGTATTCACTGGGACTCCTTTCCCTCTTGTAGAAGTTTTAAAACTGAGTGGATGTGTGTGTACCGGGGGTCAGGGCACAGCAGGAGTACGGATGTCAGAGGACAGTTTACAGGAGTCCATTCTCTCCTACCGTACAGGTCTCAGAGGTGGAGCTCAGAACATTGTTAGGCTTGGTGGCCAGTGCTTCACCCACCGAGCCATCTTGCCCGCCCCCCTCCCCCACATGGTTCCTCTATGTCCTACGTCACCCAGTGTCTTCCACAGTAGGATCCTAGCCATCTAGTTCCAACTGTGCTATTTTTATTTGTTTTTACACGAGGATCTGATAGCCCAGGATGACCTCAAATTCACTGTGTAGCCAATGATGGCACTGAACTCCCGAGCCTCCCGCCTGAACCTCTGTAGTGCTGAGATGACAGGCATGTGCCACCACCACATCTATGGGGTGCGGAGGACCAAACCTGGGGTCTCATGTATGCTAAGCAATATTCCAGGACTTATCTATACCCCTGGTCTCATAATAGCCCCAACATCCACATTTCCTGTTTTCTTGCTTCCCCAATCCACTTTTTTTTTCTTTCCTTACTAAAAAGTGTATTAAGCTTTGTTTGGGGAACATTGGCAAATACAACTCAGTAGGTGATGGTGTCAAGAATCAAACACCTTTTGTTCATCAAGAATAAAATACCCGCTCTGTGCATGGCCCGCCTTGGGACCGTTCTTGAGTGCTTGCATTCGCTCATCCTATACTGTCAATTATGGGGATGGAGAAAGATAGCTTCCACCCTTAAGGGCCTCTCTTCTAGAGCTGGGGCTGAAGGAGCGTCTAGGTAAAGATTCGATGATGTTATCAATAAGATGCCGGGGGAGCCTGGAGCTTAGTCTGCGGCCTCAGGTGACTCATGTTGTCATCCACTCTAGGATCTTTCATTCGGAGTCGATGCTGTCACTTCTAGATGACTGCATGCCAAAACAAAGCCAAACAAGGTTCAGTTGGTTACTTTAAGGCCTTCCAGAGACGCTCTGGGAGGGAATCGTTCCTGTAAACAAGTCAGCATGTGTTACGGGCTCCCAGCTGCTGTGTGGGAACGTGCTTGCTTCTGTATAGAAAGTTATCTCTGACCTCCCTGTGCCCACTTTCTATCCCTTCCAAGGCTGGAGATCTAACCCAGAGCCCGTGCTTGCCAGGCTCTGCCCCCAGCCTGACTCTCTTGCAAATGGCTTTAGAGAAATGTAGACTGACTAAATACACACTCAGGCATCAGCACAGAAGGACTAAGGTCCAGTGGACTTCTCTGGGTGAACTAAGTATAGGGGGTGTCAGTTTTTACAGTATTAAATATTTTCACTCTCTCATATCTCTCTCTCTCACACACACACACACACACACACACACACACACACACTTATATATTGTCTTAGGATTTTACTGCTGTGAACAGATACCATGACCAAGGCAACTCTTATAGAGGACAACATTTAATTGGGGCTGGCTTACAGGTTCAGAGGTTCAGTCCATTACCATCAAGGCAGGAGCATGGCAGCATCCAGGCAGGCATGGTGCAGGAGGAGCTGAGAGTTCTACATCTTGTTCTGGAGGCAAATGGGAGAAGACTGATTCACAGACAGCTAGAGGAGGGTCTCAAAGCCCACCCCCACGGTGACACACCCATTCCAGCAAGGCCACACCTCCTAACAGCCACTCCCTGGGTCAAGCGTATTCAAACCACCACACTCTTGAACTGTGCCCTTTCTGTTGCTTTGGCTATTGGGTCTGTTACTTCACACACAGCTTCCACATCCTTGCCAGTGCCTTATTGTCATCTGAGAAAGATGTGACCCTGACAAACAGTCCTCTAACTGAAGGTGGCTGGGGACACATTCACGAGCATGCTGGCTGGTTTCGGTCTGAATTTATGCTTAGAGTCCCGGATGGGACTGAGAGCAGATCTAAACGTCCTGCCGTCTGTCCCTTCAGCCCTCCCTTTCCCTGTGTCTTTATTTCTTCTCAGACTTTTAAACCTCGCACTCCATTGCACTAGAATTCTGCTTCTCACTCCCAGAAAATAGAGTCAGTTTATATAGAAACCCCGCACCTTTCTGCTACCAGCATACCTTCATCTGCGTCCTTTTATCCAACTCTACGCCTGTCACCAGGGATGCCCACGCCCCTGTCCAGACCGCCACACTGTGTTCTTGGTTCCATACTCTCTGTTGCTTAGGGATTTCTTTGACCTCAGAACCTCCCGTTCCCACGTCATTATCTTGTCCGCCCCCGTGGCATCATCCCTACCCCAAGCCTTCTGTCATGGCAGCTGTCTTCTGCAGACACTCACTCTTCCTAGACCCAACATCTCATTTCTCTGACCCTCTTACAGAAAACCCGGACAAAAGGGTTGTTAATACTGCTGTCTCCTTCACCCCTTAAATCCCAGCCCCAAGGGGTTGGGGATTTAGCTCAGTGGTAGAGCGCTTGCCTAGCAAGCGCAAGGCCCTGGGTTCGGTCCCCAGCTCCGAAAAAAAGAAAAAAGAAAACAAAAATCCCAGCCCCATCCCGCTCCTCTGAAATGCTTTCTGCAGGACTCCTGAGGTCACCAACGGGTGTGGCAGTGTTTTCTTGCCCAGGCCCTGTACAAACCAGGAAAGCTCAGGTGTCTCTGTTTGAGCACAGCCTGCCCCCTGGGAAAGCAGAGAAGAATGCCATTGGCTCCCAAGAGGAAGAGGCTGAGTGAGGCTGCCAGGTTAATTCTGCTCGCACTTGCCAACAAGGACAGATACTAAATCCACGGCGTCTCCTCCATGAGTTCCTTCCACAGGCTAAGGGAACAAAGGAGTGGGGGCTGACATTTATTCCAGGCTGTTAAGTTCACGTTTTGACCTCGTTGTAAAGTTTCCATGTCCTTTAACACAGTTTCCAGTTCCTTCCGTGGTGTATGTAAGGCAACTGCCCTCATTTTCCTCCTATCTCCATGAACCCTGAACCCTCCTTTGGCGTCTTGCTGGCCATTCTTCTAAACTCCCAAATAGGGGCCCTCTTCTCTTTCCTTCTCTTTCCTTTTCTTCTCTTTCCTTCTCTTCTCTTTCCTTCTCTTTCCTTCTCTTTCCTTCTCTTCTCTTTCCTTCTCTTCTCTTCTCTTTCCTTCTCTTTCTAGGTGAGCTAGCCATCCGTGCAGCTTTATGTGATTTCTGCATTTGTATTAACAATACCAACTTTTCTTCTGCATCCCAGATTCTATCTGAACATCCTATAGGTTTCTCTTTTCTTTCTCTCTCTCCCTCCCTCCCTCTCCCTTTCCTCCCACCCTCTACCTCCCTCCCTCTCCTATACTTTTTTCCCTGCCTTCCTTTTTTAATTTTGAGACAGGTTTCTTAGTCACTGTTCTATTACTGTGAAGGGGCACCATGACCAAGGCAACGTATAAAAGAAAGCATTTACTTGGCAACTGGCTTACAGTTTCAGTGGGTGAGTCCATGACCATAATGATGAGGCACATAGCATGTAGCTGGCAGGCAGGCAGGCAGGCATCTGGTTATCTCACATGTGATCATCTGAATGCAGGAAATTGGGAGGAGGTAAAGGGATGGGGAAAGAGATAGAGACAGAGAGAGACAGAGAGACTGTACCTACTGGGCTTTTGAAAGGGACACACCTCCTAATCCTTCCAAACAGTTCATCATCACCAAGTCTATGAGCCTTTGGGTGCATTCTCATTCAGATTACCACAGTGTTTTACTCTGTAGCTCTGACTGGTCTAGAACTTCCCAAGTGCTGGGATTAAAGATACATACCAGCATGTCTGACATGCCCGCAACCCCTTTCCTGGGTCCTCTGTATCTTCAACCGGTTTCAAACTCGCCCTGTAGCCAACAATGACCTTAAAAGTAATCCCCCTTCTTTCACCTCCCAAGGGCTGAAATTACATAGGTATGTGTCACCACACAGGGTTTCTTGTCTTTCTAACATAACGTGTCCAAAACCCCACTCCCGACTTTCCCCCAAAATTCTCCTCCCCCCGTGCCCTCCATCTTGGTAAATCTGAATAACTTGATGACTCAGGGAGAGTTTTATATTTGCAGTGGACACCATTCCACTTGGAGGTGTGTCTAGGACCTAGGGGCGTGACTCAGGGGAAGAGTGTGTTTGCAGTGCAGGAGGCGAGGCGAGGCTCCCAGCATGACTCCCTCCACCCTCAGTCTCCATGCCTAGAGTCTGACGATCTCCCAGCATCCTCATGCTGTCAGGCTAGCCCATCCTGTCACCTAGGTTGTACTAGTCCCATGTCCTGCTGATTTGCACCCCTCTTTTCACCCATGCTCCCCGTGATTTGGCCTCTAAATATATACCCAAGGTATACCTAACGTGCTTTTGGTTTGGGGGTTGGGAGTTTGTAGGTATGTATTTGAGGCAGAGCCTCTCTTTATAACTAAGTCTCGCTTGGAACTCACCGTGTAGCCTAGGCTGGCCCTGAACTCATGGCAATCCTCCTGCCTCAACTTCCTAATGCTGGGATTACAGGCATGAACCGCCATGCTGAGCTTTGTTTGCATCTAAGAAGGGTGCTGCTGTCCTGTCACCACATCTCCAGGTGAAGAATCTTAACAGCAGAGAGATGCTCTTGCCCACATACCGTCGGATGCAACAGAGACCTGTTCTAAGCAAGGCGTTGGACATCAAATTACATCCCCATTTTCAGGACAATTGGAAACGTCTGTTATAAAGCAAGGGCATCCGGCTGTTGGTCCATTGCACCCCAGTGACGTAAAGCATCATTTTGAATTCTAGAAAAGTCTGGCAAGCCTGAGAGGGCTTGAAGGATATTCGTGGCAATGACCAATCAGGTGTTCTGAGTGCTAATGGCTTCTCTGGTTCTTTACCAAAGGTGGTGGTTTGAATAGACTGGCCCCCATAACTTTATATGTTTGAATGCTTGGCCACAGGGAGTGGCACTACTAGGAGGCATGGCCTTATTGGAGTGGGTGTGGTCTTGTTGGAGGAAGTGTATCACTGTGTGGGCGGGCTCTATGCTCCAGCTCCTCCCAGTGTGGAATCAGAGCCTCCTCTTGGCTGCCTGCAGAAGTCAGTCTCCTTCTGCTGTCTGTGAATGAAGATGTAGGAAGACTCTTGGCTTCTCCAGCACCATGCCTGCCTGGATGCTGCCATGTTTCCCGCCATGACTATAATGGACTGAACCTCTGAACCTGTAAGCCAGCCCCAATTAAATGTTGTCCTTTATAAGGCCTTGGTCGTGGTGCCGGCCTACAGCATTGAAATCCTAAGACACCAAATAAATGGGTATTCGTTCCCTTTTTTTGTGAGTGTAGGATGCTCGACGAGGTTCTGAAAACAACCTGAGCTGGCTGTGAGCCTGGTTGCAGAACAGCTTCTCTTTGTGGAGATTTTTAGACTTGGGGGAATAGAAAGACTCATTTGTAATCCTGCTGGAGGTGGTGACCTAGAAACTTCACTCTTCGACAACAGTGTGTCTCTTACATTTTCCTCTATTTCCTGTTTCTGTGTGGGCTACATCACCACTGACAGCTTGACAGTCGGGTTATGTTCTCTTCAAAATATGAAAAGATGGCACGTGCTCGGGGCAGAGGGACACTTCAGGGGAAATAATGGGACAGGCGTTGTTGGCAGCAAAGAGAATAAATGAACCTCTGGTGTTTACAGAGCGCTGATCCAGAGGAGTCATTGTAACCGCATGTTGGGCCTTGGAACCCTTCTGTATAACAGAATCTCTTTGGGGAACACAAGATAAACTAACAGAAGGACAAAACTCTGAACTGTATGGGGAGACTTTTCCCTTGTCCTCCTGAAATTACATAAGTGGGCACCATCCCTGAAACACAAAAGGAAGTTGAATTGCATATAGGATCCTCGGTGGGACCAACATTGTGGCTTTTCCTGTTAGCTGTTACTATAGGGCACATTCCTCTCTAAAATAACAGACAGTAACTAAATAATGGGGCTGCCGTATACTCCAGATCTCAGTTTACAACTCCCAGTGTGCCTCCAAGCAAATTCCTTAATCTCTGAGCTTTCCTTCGCCTGTAAACACTACCAGGGACAACAGTCTCGTGGGTCCCTGGAGGGGACTACACAAGGCAGTCAAGTGTGGACGCCAGGAAAGTAGTCAGTAAATTATAATTGCCGAGGTACTGAGTCCAAGGACTGGTTCTTTCTCCGTCCTCTCCTGATACCTTCCTTATCTGTTTACTATTGTGAGATCAAATAGGATAGTTTCAAACCCTCCATAGGGTTTTTTTTTATTAAGAAATAACCATATGTGGGGTAAAAAGCTGAGTTATCAGTTAATAACGCGTACAGCTCTTCATGAGGACCTGAGCTTCGTTCTCAGCACTGATGTTGGATGGCTCATAACCAGCTTTATCTCTAGCTCCAAGGCATCCAACATCTCTCTCTTCTGACTTCCTTGGGCATCTGTGTTCACCTGCACACACCACACATACACACACACACACACATGTAATAATAATAATAATAATAATAATAATAATAATAATAATAAATCAAACAAAATAATTACTGTTGAACATAAGGAAGGGGAGGAAAGGCAGAAATAAATGGGGGCAGAGAAGAAACTGTGGAAATAAAAACCTGTTGCCCAGTAGTAAAATATGCACCAGCAAAACTAGATGAATGCATAAAAATAATAACAAAATCACGAACACTTAAAGATTAAAATGCAATAAAATTAAGGTTTCTTGAATTGGGTATGGTGGAGCACACCTTTAGGCACAGCACTTGGGAAACAGAGGCAGGTGGGTCCTTGTCAGTCAGAGGCCAGCCTGGGCTACAAAGTGATTTGTGGACTGGGCTGGGCTAGAGAGGTTAGGGGATTTTGCTGCCCTTGTAGAAGACTCAGGTTAAGTTAGAAGTACTCATGGACATACACACACACACACACACACACACACACACACACACACACACGGAGGGGGCAGGGGGAGAGACTCATAAATAAAATAATAACAATATTAATCTTGAAAAACAACATGAGATGTTGAGGTAACATCTTTCTAAACCTCGGAGACCCTTGTCCCTGAGCTCAGTTGAATTAATGGGCTCTAATCTTACCTGTGGTTTATGTAGTTGCTAAGTCTCTGATGGATACATTGTCTCGTGTGGAACAGAGTTGTCTGCACCTTGGTGCATTTTCTTCTTTGTATACCCGGTACTCCTACTGGCCGCATAGTCTGTGAGTTAGGCACGTTCTCTTACTTCTGCTAAAATCCCCAAACTATACTCCTGTGATGGCTGATACTGTAGTTGGAGAAATGTTTGTCTCCCCGGCGTGTTTGGGACGTGACCACAACACTGAAGTCAGTACAGGGAGTTCAACTGTGGATATTAAGTACGCCTTAGAACTAATGAATCCCCGGGCTCTATAGCAGTAAGTGACAGATAGATGGACCTAGAGTCTTATACACCTGGTTGCCCTCAGTTAATGAGATGTATGCCTGGCCACCAAAGACCAGGGTGTCTTTTGCTATGCATGTCCCTGTGAGAGCCCAGCCTCTTGATGCCTGCATTCCTTGGTGTGTCAGCATCTGGCCCTCCAGCCGTTTTCCACTACTGCCTCTGGGATTTCCCTTACCCAAGACCAATTACAGACCAAGCTGAGCCTTGCTGGTCTGTGGCTGCTCCCTGATTTCAGACACTCTGGCCCATGGCTGCTCCCTGATCTCTGGCCCACAGGAACAGCAGTTTATTATTGTTTTGTTACATTGTTTTGTTTTTGAAACAGGGTCTCACTATGTAGACAAGGCTGGCCTTGAACACACAGAGATCTCTCTGCCTCTGTCTCTGGAGTGCCGATTTCAAAGGTGTGCACCGCATGTCTGATTCAGCTCAGTTTTTAACAATAGATCTTCTCTGAAGACGGATGTTGGCCACGCCCTGCTCTGGTGCTGGCTTAGTCATGTAGTGAGCCAAGGTGAGAAATCTCACCTTGGCTGCCCTGTCCCCTGGAGAATTCACCGTCTCACCAAACTCACAACAGCTTTGAGGCCCCTGGCTCTGCATCATTCACCTAGCAGAAGTGTCCTCCGCTGTCTCCATCCTCATCAGGGTGCCACATGGCTGGGGGGGTGTGTGTGTGCCAGTCTGCCCCACCCCCATCTCTACCGCTCCCTGCAGGACTTCGCCTTTCTTTCTGGGTGTCCAAAGCGCTTCCTCTCTCTGGATTAGAACCCACTTTCTCCTACTCTGACTCTCCTTCCCTAGCTCCAGAAGCAAAGACACCGTGTTACCCAGAAGGTCGGGCTTTTCCATGCCTGCCCCAGATCCTGAACAATGGCAGAGGGCTTATATTAATAAATGCCTAGGTCTTGTGCTAGCCTTGTTTCCCATGAGCTCGTAACTCAGTTACCTCACTTACACTATTCTACGTCTGCCAGTTGACTAGTTAAGTACCTAGCCTCAGTTTCGTACATCCAACCTCCTCCGAGTCAGGGTGACGAATCTCCCCTCCACCTTTCCCAGAGTTCCTCTCCCTCTGTCCAGAAGTCCCGCCTTACTATCCTGCCTTTTGCTATAGGCCGAAGGCTTTTTATTTTAACCAATCAGAAGTTGCCTTGGGCAGGCAAGGAAGGACAGAGACACATCTCCATACTGCATACAGAAACATCACTCCACCACGTTCCCATGGCTTTGAGATGCAAGGTCTCACTCTGTGCCAGGGTGCCCTCAGACTTTACGGACTCAAAGCAATCCCTCTGTCTCTGCCTCTCAAGTACGTGAGGCTGTAGACACACACCACCATGTTCATCCATTCTGTACCGTGGAATAAACTCTCTCTCGACTCGATGGCTCAGTGGGTAAGAGCGCTTGCTGATCTTGCAGGGAATGGGAGTTTGGAACCCCAGTTCCCAAGGCAGCTGGATGGACACTTCCTGCAGCTCTGCTTCCAAGGGATCTGTTGTCCTCTTCTGGCTTCCGAGGGCACTGCACTTATGTGAACAAACCTATTCTCAGACACACATAGAGTTAAAAATTAATTAAAATAATTTAAAAAGTCTTCACAGAATTAATAACTTACCCACTTATATAAATTCGTTCCTAGGTACTCTTCAAATTATATATATATATATATATATATATATATATATATATATATAATTTAACTTTGCTCTCACTTATGTGTAACTGTGTGTGCCACATGCATCTTGGTGCCTGTGTAAGCCAGAAGCCATCATGTCCTCTGCAGCTGAGGTTACAGGTGGCTGTGAGCAATCCGACTAAGGAAGGCAGCAAACACTCTAAACTGCTGAGCCGTCTCCTCAGCCCCCGATTTAAAGTGAACAAACAGGAGAGCTACTTTCTTTAAAATTGTTTAAAAGAACGCTTTAAAAAATTTTATGTGTGTGTTTGCCTCCAGGTATGTCTGCATGTATATGTACCCTGAGTGAGCCCTGTGACCCTGGAAGTCAGAAGAACCATCTGGATCTAGACTTATAGTGGTTGTGAGCCACTGTAAGGGTGCTCGGAACTGATCCCATAGTTTCTGCAAAAATAAGTACCCCTAACTACTAAGCCACCATTCCAGTACCCCTAACCACTGAGCCACCATTCCAGTACCCCTAACCACTGAGCCACCATTCCAGTACCCCTAACCACTGAGCCACCATTCCAGTACCCCTAACCACTGAGCCACCATTCCAGTACCCCTAACTACTGGGCCACCATTCCAGTACCCCTAACCACTGAGCCACCATTCCAGTACCCCTAACCACTGAGCCACCATTCCAGTACCCCTAACCACTGAGCCACCATTCCAGTACCCCTAACTACTGGGCCACCATTCCAGTACCCCTAACCACTGAGCCACCATTCCAGTACCCTTAACCACTGAGCCACCATTCCAGTACCCCTAACCACTGAGCCACCATTCCAGTACCCCTAACTACTGAGCACCATTCCAGTACCCCTAACTACTGAGCCACCATTCCAGTACCCCTAACTACTGAGCCATCACTCCAGAACCCCTGCCCCCAGAGGTTTCTTTTATTTTCAATGAAATCAGGCTCAGCTTGGCCTGAAACTCGACGAGAGATTCTAAGTGTTGTGTGTCACCATACTTGGCTTTAATCTTTGCTTCTGCTTCAGATCTTTCTCAGAGTCTTTTCTAAACTGAAACATTCAGATTCAAACCATTTGGGGAATTCTGTCTGAGGCTGACTCTAAGACAAGGGCATTATAGATGCAGGGAGGCACACAAGTCCTTTGTACCTATTAAGTACACACACAGAAATCTGCAGAAGACCGGTAGGGTTCTCTCTGTGCACTTGCTTATTCCACCCATAGGTGGTTAGAGTACCCTGAGAGGGAGCACGGTCTGTGTGGGGATTCCACCCATAGGTGGTTCGAGCACACCAAGAGGGAGCACCATCTGTGCAGGAAAGGCCACACTGTTTCCGTCTGTCTTGCCTTGGACCTGGATCTCTTTCAGTTCTTTAGTCATGGAGATTTTCCTGAGAAAGTGGGGAGGGAACCCATCTGAAGCACCTGCTTGGCTAACTCTCAGACAAAGGCTGTTGTGGGTCCTCAGTTGCCAGCAGATGCAGAGGGCACCGTGAACCTGCCGCCCACGCTTCCATTGTTTGTTTATGTGGCTGAGTGCTGTGGGCCTTGTCTGGTTTATAGGACTGGACCCGTTGTCGTCTCAATGCTCCTCTTCTCTGGAGCTCTGTGAAGGTAAAATATGCAAAACAGCATAGTCTCTTAATTGTCTCTCAACTTAGATTCCTTGAGAGATGAATCACTGTCAACTCAAAGAGGAGTTTTTTCACACGACTTCAGGAAGTTGATTTATTAACTTTTATGCTTTAGAAATCTTACGTGGGAGAGGACTATGAGATGTAATGGCACAACTTTATTGAAAACACCGTTAACCAGGTTGGTGGCACAGGCGTGCAATCCTAGCATCTTGCATGAGTTCTGGGCTAGCCTATACAACAAGATCTTGTCTCAAACCAAACAAACAAACACATAAAAAACTACTTGGTGGTGTACTGAATCTTTGTAGTTTGAAGGATTAAAGAATCTTTGCCCTCATCCTTCTCCCCCCTTTCCCTTCTCTGACCCCTGGGAAGTTAGTGTCCACTAAGGTCACTGGAAAGCTTGAACAACTTTGCAGTTAGTGGTGGTACTGCATTCCAAAACAGACATCGGTCTCAGGAGCGTACCCCAGGCTAGGCTGAACTAGTAGGGAAAAGCATTCTCTAGTAGAATCCTAGTTATGAGTCCACGGGTAAACCCTAGGCTGCCCCCACCTTGATACTTGATTGAACCCCTGAAGCCCCACTATGTAACTCCTGCTCTTTACAGATTAAAAAACACCCTACTACGTCCCAGAAATAACCAGGTGCCATTTTCCATTCTTTTTTTTGGGGGGGGGTTCTTTTTTTCGGAGCTGGGGACCGAACCCAGGGCCCTGTGCTTCCTAGGTAAGCGCTCTACCACTGAGCTAAATCCCCAGCCCCGCCATTTTCCATTCTTACATCGGCATTCTCCTCTCATGCATATTTTCCTGAATAATAAGATGTGTACAAGTTACTCCCAGTTCTTCCTCCCAGCCCCGTGCTCCCAGAAATAAGACTCAGATGCAAAAAATTATTTACAAATACCTTGGCCATATAGCTAGGCTCTTCTCTGACTAGATCATAACTTAAAATAACCCATATATTCTAATCCACATTCTGCCACGCGGCTGGTTGCCTGTGTTCAAGTACCATGAGACCATCTTGTCAAATCTTCTGGGGTAAATCTCCCCTGCCTGGCTCTATCCCAGAATCCTTTCTGCCTCCCAGATGTCCCTCCTTCAATCCTACCCTTTCCTATAGGCCATAGGTTTTGTAATTGACAATATGATGCACCCATACAATGCACAAGATATTCTCTCTCTACAAAGATGAGTGTTCCTTCAAACCTGTAAGTCAGGGACCCCAAGAGGATATGGAGATTATGTGTGGCAAAAATACCCCTTTCAGATTATAAATTATTACTCAGATGTGAGGCGTCATTGACATCTTCTGACTAAAGTGGGAGGGAGGGGAGACTGAGAGATTCTTGGAAGCTTGAAGGGCTCTCTCGGTTTGAGTGTGTGTCCTGGGGTTGTTTGGTTGTTTGTTTGTTTGTTTTCTTCTGACCCAAGATGGGGTCATCTGTAAAGAAGGAATCTTAATTTGATTAAATTTGATTAAAACGCCTCCGTCAGATTGGCCTCTAGGCTAGCCTGTGGGATACTGTCTTGATTGGTGATGGATGGAGGCGGGCCCAGCTCACTGTGGGTGTGCCCTCCCTGGGTACATGGTCCTCAGTTTTATAAGGGAGCGGACTGAGCAAGTCAGGAGAAACAAGCCCGTACGCAGCGCCCTCCGTGGCCTCTGCATCAGCTCCTGCCTCCAGGTTCCTGCGCAGAGCGCCAGCCCTGGCTTCCCTCAGTGATGGAGCGTGACCCAAGAGCTGTAAGCTGAGACAAACCTTTTCCTTCCCAAGTTGCTTTTGGTCATGGTGCTCTATCACAACCACAGAGACCCTAGCTAAGGTAGAACAGGCCTCTCGCTCGTTGGCGGTTTGGTTTACACTGTAAAGGGCGGCTCTAACGTTCAAAAAAATTTGGTCAAACTTTAAAACTTGCTACGGTTTTAGTCTGATCTAGGATTATCAGCCATTTGGCTCGTATATATGTTTGTTTTTGTGTGCCCAGATGTGGGCAAACTCAAGATTATGATGTGTTATACTTGCCTGATAGATTTACTAGAGGGCTTATTCCCGTTCAATAAAAGCTGTGGAAGTGCAGAAAGAAGGGAACCAAGCAAGCTGGCAGGTGTTTAGAATCTAAACTAGAGGCCAACAAACTTCCTGTAAGGAACCAGTGGTGAATATCTTAGGCATTGTCTGTTGAAACTGCTCAATTCTGCCACTGGAACATCCAAGCAGCCACGCACACTCTTGTATTGTAATTGCCACTGTGGCAGGGATGGTCCCAGAAAACTCCTTACAAGGATGAGGGGTCAGAGTCTCAGTGCCTAAGAGGGCCTGCTCTTGCAGAAGACCCTACTCTGGTTCCCAGCACCCATGTTTGAGCACCAGGGGATCCATTGCCCTTTTCTGGCCTCTAAGGGCACTTACACACATGTGTTCATGCATAAACATGCATGTGCACACAGGCATGCACACATAAATGATAGATAGATAGATACATACATACATACATACATAATACATACATAGATACATAGATACAAAGATGCATACATATATACATATATACATAATACATACATAGATACAAAGATGCATACATACATACATACATACATACATACTTGACTAAGTGATGATTCTATCGATTTTCTGTATCCTTCATCCCAGTCCAGCTGTCGGAACTGCATTAATTACTTGAAGTCATTGCTTTTTAATTCTCTGGCAAACATCTGGACAAAGATGGTCGTTACCTTACACAACGTGGTGCACAGTCCCTGCGAGTCTTGTTTTTGAAACAGATGCTGTCTTGGAAGTCATTCAAGAATAGACGCGTGACTCTTGTGGGATGATTGTCAGTAACCTGGAGCAGTCCACGATTTAGGTGGGGAGCGCCTAAGGAACTGAGGAAGAGAGACTGAGATTGGCAGGCAGAACCTGTGTCAATAGTTTACCAGCTTACAGGACAAACTTTGTTCCTTCCCAGAGTCCACCTTCTATTGTCACAACTCAAGAATCCTCATTTAAACTTCCCAGAGGAGCCCACTGGGAGTTTTCAAACACTTTTATTGGCTGCTTTTCTGGTTATAGCAGAAGGTATGGTGCTTTGGGAAAATATAGGAGACTATAAACCCTCGTGATCAAGTTAGTCAGGATGACCACTGTCTGATGCTGTGCACTGCCCGCTCTGTGTTTCTGACTCCATTACCTAGTCGGCAGGTCATTGCTTGTCTGCTCATCCACCATTGCATCAGAAGTTTTACTGCGAGTCTTAAAGGGGAAAGGCTACGCTATAACATGGGTGTGCATCAGTTTCGTGACTGCCTAGACGGATTTTTCTGTAAGAAATAATACCGCCATGGGTGCCACTGCAAGTAAGTTAAGTGGTCTTTAGTGATTTCCTCAGAACCCCTTTTTAGAAGTAGAGGCGTAGGACACTGTGCCTGCAACCGGCCCTTAGTAAGTACAGACAAATTGCTTGCTAAAAGGCTGCTACCGTTAGCACCCTTCAGCAGCACTAAAGTCATTAGACGGGAGCGATGTGTAAAATTCCATCCTGTTGTTTTACAGTAAATAGCCCCTGCCTCATGTGCCCATGGAGGCCAGAGGGGAATCAAATGCACTGGAACTGGAGTTACAGGCAGTTTTGGGTAACCAGGGTGGGTGCTGGAAACCAGAGCTCAGGCAAGAGCGACCGCTCTTAAGCATGGAGCTAGCTATTTAGCGTTCCAGCTGCTTAGCTGTCCTGTCTCTAGCTCTCCTCTCCTCTGGCTTGGTTCAGCTCTCCTCTCCTCTCCTCCCCTCTCCTCTGGCCTGGCTCTCCTCCGGCTCTCCGGCCTGCCAGCGCTAGCTCTTCTCTTCATTCTCTTTGATTTGGTGACAAGAGGAAGGGCTTCATTTCAAGTATTTCTGAAAGGGGAAGCCCACATGTTTTTTCTATTACAGGGAAGAAACGATGATAGATTAGGAAATTAACCCTGCAACTACAATTATTTCTACTTGTTTTCAGTAAAAATTAATCACTATGGCTGGAAAATGCCAACGTGGTCATCAATGCTGGGCAATATGTTGAATGAAAAAAATGGCAATGCAATTGGCTTCCTTTTTAAAGTCATGAATTGCTTGTTTTAGAAGCATTTTATATGCCTAGTATTACCTTATTCATTAAAAAAAAAAAAAAACAAGTTTAAGCCAAGGGTGCTGGCATATGTCTACAATTCTAGCACCTGATTGGTAGAAACAAGAAGATTGGGCTTTCAAGTCCAGCCCCAGCTACAGAGTGAGCTCAAGGCTAACCTGGACTGCATGAGACCCTATCTCAAAAAGGAACGAAAAACCTTACTTTCTTTTGGAATCGTTGGCTATACTTAAACATGTGTGTTCCAAAAACATTGTAGAAATAGTTGCAGCGAGGAGAATTAAATCAAACAGAACCATCCTACTCGTTTGTGCACTCGTTTTCACATTCGAACACTGTGGAAGTTCCTGCCTTTATCTCTGGTTTAGAAATGAGATCCTGCTGTGTACACGGACAGTTGACTCACAGCCCCCCATCCTACAGAGGAGATAACACTCCCTCATTTACAGTCCTGTTAAACAAAATAAATATTTTCTTGGGATGGAATGCTTGTGGTTTTGGTGAGTCAGCTCTCCCCGAGCTGGAAGCCTGGATTCTCAACTAACCAGTGGCACAAGAAAATACTTGTTTTATATCATACCCAGGAAAGCTATAAATAAATAAAGGTATTCGCTGAGCGTTGGGTGACAGGGATAGAAGACCTTTGAATCTTCGCTCCCGAAAAGCCTACAGTTGACTCGAGAAATTACGAACACTTAATAAAAACACCAAACCACAGGAAGTCGACGACTTATCTGCAAAATTGTACTTTATGATGGTTCCCTAGGGGCTGAAAGCCAGGGCCACCTCCTGACTGTGCACGTCCTTCTGTTCTTGCTCTCTGAAGAGACTTGTGCCCTTGAGCCCAGACTGGGACAAGTGAGGGTCTCCTGGCTTTACCTTCCTGTGCATCTGCTGAGCCACCCCCCTGTTCCTGCTTCCCTTCCCTATGGTCCACTTCCCTCCTGTCCTGAACACACCCTGAGCTAGCCCCTCCCCCACTTCACTTCTCTCCCCTCCTGAACACACTCTATAAGTATTTGAGATTTTTTTCTCTCATCCTTTTTTAATGATTTATGTCATGTGTATGGATTTGTAACACCTGAGCGCTTGGGAGTTGGCTGTGAGCCACCAGGGTGCTGGGAATTGACCTGAGGTCCTTTGCAAGAGCAAAAAAAAAAAAAAAGTCTTATAGAAGTCGTCTTTCCATCTCCCTGACTCCCACTTCATCTTTTTTACCTTATTTTCTCCTTCCACCCCACTGTAAACCTCTGTCACTCTGGGCCGTAAAACCCGAGGTTAGATAGAGCTGGTGGTGCCTCTATGTGAAGAGGAAGGGAGACATGTGTCTCCAGGAGAAGTCAGACATAGTGGCTTCTGGTAGTGAGGAGAGCCCTAGACAGTTACATCCTGTGTGGTCAGAAAAGGTCCCTGGTTAGCATCTCTTCCTGACGGGCCCTGATAGTTTTTTCCAATATTGTTTTTTTTTACATAAAATAATAATCTACACTCTAGAAAGACAAACGTGTTCTGGACTATTTTATTGCTGTCTTGCTCTTTTAAAAACCAATATTAGAGCAAGTCCGTGATTATTAATGACATTCTTTTCTTTTTGTCTGTATGGTTTAATATTTTAAGGCACATTCTAGAGATCAAGCCACTGTTTTGACTTTGTATCTAATGTGGAGTAAATAAATTGCCTTCAAATGTTGAACACAACTCCACTGTTATTGGCATTCCCTTTTAAAGCAGATGATTTAAGTAAGGGAGCATAAGATTTCTTGCAATCAGGAACCTGGGGAAGTGGCTTTCCAAGTTAGATTTGCTGGTGCTGATAGCCAAAGATCACAGAGGAAGAGAGGGAAATATCAAAAGGAAACCTAAGCAAAGACACGGGCAAAGTCTATAGAAGGAGCGGGCAGACGGATCATTATGACGGAGGGCCGAGGAGATGGCATATTGGTTAAGGGAGCTTTCTATACAGGCATGTAGACCTATGTTTGAATCCCAACACCTCCAAAAGAGCCTAGGTGTGGTGTCATGCCCCTGCAACTCTATTGCTGGGAGGATAAACAGGAGAGTTGCCAGACTTATTGGCTGCCAACCTCACTCCATTTTCAGTGAGATTTCTTTCTCAAAGGGACAAGGTGAGTATAGCAGGGCACCTAGTATTCTCCTCTGGTTTCTGCATATGTACACACAACCACATGTACCCCCCATACTTGAGGATAACACACACACACACACACACACACACACACACACACACACACACACTATTTTAAGTCTTAAGTTTAGGGGAAGACAGAAATGAGCTTAGAGTACTACTGAAGATCCCTTCAGATAGAGACTCTGAACCTGACATTCAGCTCATATAAACGGCATCTCTAGATGGACAACCGTATTAAGCTACATGGAAAATAGGGACACTATGGCAGCTTTGTCTTGCCTTTGCACCTGAAAGTTTCCTGCTTGAGATGTGGGATGGTCCCTATCAGTCTGTCTCACATGGGTGTTCCAACTTTCTGTCTGCTTTGGATGGCACGTCTGGATCCCTGGTGTAGCCGTGTTGTTTTTTAAATTAGATAAATTTTTAATTAGAGTTTTCTTTCGTAACATTAGCATCAATTAAAGACACTAACTAGACTCATTCATTATGAATGTGATGGCAGTTCTAGTCACTGTGATGTATCAAGGGCCCTTTAGCAACGTTCATCTCTAGTGGAATGGACAGAGGAATGGAAGCAGCCAGAGGTGTAAGTCGAGCAATCATGAATTGCGTGTTAATCACTGGCCATTTTAAACTGTATAATTTAGAAATTATACAGTATGTAGAAACATGTAGAAAGAGCAAGAAACTAATGTGAAAACTAACTTATAGCATTGAGATGTGGTAGCATTTACCTTTAATCCAAGGATTCTTAGGAGACGAAGGCAGGAGGATTGCTACAAATTCAAGGCCCTCTTGTTCTACATAGCAAGTTCCAAGTCAGCTACAGGTGCATACCAAGATCTTGTCTCAAAAACAAAAACAAATACCTACTTCTAACCTCTATAAACTTTGCCTTCAAAAACTAAAAATAGAGAAATCTATTCATATTTTAAAATAATTCATTTTCACATGATGATGAAAATTTTGCTGTAAGTACCTTACTATGTGTGAGAATATTTCAGATGTCCTCCCCCCAGCTTGGTGTTTTCTTTTCCAAGATATGGTTTTACTTCTCTGCCTAGGCTGGTCTTAGATGAGATGATCCTCTTTCCTCGATCTGCCTAGTTTTGGGGTTATAAGAATGGGCCCATCATACCTGGAGGCTAAATGTCTTGTAACATTAATGACTCCTTTCTTGCTGTTTTTTAAAAGGATTTACAGAGCCACTCTGTGGAAAGTGGGCTCTAAACCGCTAATGCATAACTGGGAGAAAGTTGAATATCTGATTTGGGAGAGATAATGGAGTTTGGGAACTACAGCAAACACAGAACGATTTTGTTACAAGGGATAGCTGTGCAATTTCTCTTGAATTTATGTTTCTAGAAAAACCTCCAAGCAGTGACATCTACAGACAGGCAGGTATAATCAGGACACAGAATTGGTAAAGATGCTCAGTGCATGCCTGGAAGGCTAAGTGTGCACGAGTGCTGTGCCAACTGTTTCAGAAGCTTGAGAGTTTCAGGGACTCTTATTAATTGTCACTGATAGGAGTCGTCTTGGGCTAGTGAGCCAAGGTGGGGCAAAGGTAAACGAAACAGACATATAGGGCATATTAATCATGCTATAAAGGCAACTTCAAAGCCTGTGACATTGCCACGGACTTCTGGAAAATAATATCAGATTGAGCAGCCAAGCACGCAACTCCGGGCATTGGAAGGAGGTGCCTCTGAACGAAAGGTTTATACTGACAATGTTAGGAGCTCCTAACAGAAACAGGACATGCAAAACCTGCCCAATCAAGACTCTGCCTACTTTTACAGAAGGGACTTTGAGTTTGCCCACCCAGGACTCCCTTTGAACAGGACTGTAGTGACAGGTGCTGTCCTGTGCCGAATCTGGATCCCACTTAAGTCTTTGCTCTTGCGGATGAGAATAGGGGCTGCTGGTGGTTATAATGGAGCTGAAATGCTGGTTACTAAACAGCCTGGGACACAGGAAGGGAGCTGTGAAAGAGCAGACTGGATTCAAAAGAGAGAAACACCGTGAGCTTACAGTGTCATTTGTTACAGTGCTGAATGCCTAAACAGCTTTCTTATAAGAGAGGACCACAGAACGGTCATCCATCTGTGGAATGACGATGGGTTGGAAGCAGCAGGAGGAACCAGCTGAGAGCTTACTAACTGAAGACATTACGAGGATGGGAACAGGAGTGATAGCAATGTGTCTCCCCATCACTGTCTCCTCTAAAGAACATCCAGTTAGCAGTGCCAACAGGCAAGTGACTGGGAAGCTAAAGGAGGGATTGGCAGTCCAGTGAAGCCAGAGAAAGACTTGGAGGAGAACAAAGGTATCCATAAAGTTCTGCAGTTTTTAAACTGATTCATTATCGGGGTACATAGTCTACCCTGTCTGAGAGTCTATGGGTGAGGGGATGTTTGAAAGTCTATGGGTGAAGGATAGAAGCTTTTCACAGACTTTAATGCAACTGTCTTTCTCCCTCCAGTTCGTGTAGATGGGGCATTGAGTAAGATAATGTCAAAAGCCCAATGTGTCTATCATGAGGCCACTTCTATTATATCCCCCAAGGCAAACCCGGGTGTAATGTCGAAGGGTCCTCAATAAATGGTTACGGTTGAAACGGTTGGAGCAGAAAGACAGCTTTGGTCTACCTCTGGCTATTTGAACCGTGACCTCTCTATCCTGGATCCTATAACCACGTTTTACTAGGCTTCTTCCTCCTTGCCTGGTCCACCATGTTCTAATCGTCTTGCGTGACAGATTAGCGATTCAGAGCCTGCAGGATATCTCAGCAGGTGTAGGTGTGGCCATCAAGTGTGACGACCCGAGTTCAGTCTCTGGATTCCACAATGGATGGAGAGAACAGACTCCTAACAGTTGTCCTCTGCCCGTCACATGTGCTCCATGGCACGTACACAAACATCAAACATCAAGACAGCAAAACAAAACTTCGAGAGAGCAATTTAAAATGCCCTCCCCTGCCTTTACAAAAACTAAAGAGGAGTGGTTTTGTACAACCACTAGATGGCAGTTTGGGCATTCTGTTGCCACTGTTGACGTCAAACCCCCCTGTGTTGATAACGTAGCTGGAATATTGCAAATGTTTGGAAGTTTTGAAACTTGACTAAGCATAGAAAGCGACCTCCGTGCTCCCTTCCACCCGGGAGCTTTGTGATCACAAAGGTCATTGGCTGAAGATTGGAAATTAGATCTCTTCATCTTATCCAGGCAAGTGAATGCAAGGAGGAACCATTTCTGAGCCTTGGTGAATTCATCTGTAAAATGGGGTGATTGGGCAGCTAGACAGTCTTTCTGATAAATATGCCTCCCCAAAGTGCTATCCATGTGCTGTCTTCCAAATTCTTACTCGGGGAATGCCAATTGGCGTCCAGATGTGCTCTAACGGGTGCTGTTTATTGAGGACCTGTGAGGTGACCCTGTAAGCACACATACTTTATGAACAGTTCCCAATTATTTAGCTCCCTTTTTACAATCTGATTATTACCTTGGTCGAGAAAACCGAGGCCTGGAGAAGTTACACAGCTAGCTGAGATACCCAGTGGCTAGCCTGAAGTGCTCTGAAATTCAAGAGTATATGTTGTTACATCCCTCCCTTTCTTTGGTTGAGAAAAATAACAATTTGAAGACAATGTTGCCTTTGAAATACAAGCCCACTTTGTAAATCTAAAACCTTTGGTCCTAAAAGGGGCTTAGATTTCCATTCTGCTTTGTTAAATATCAGATTTACATGGGTCTATCGGGATTTTTTTGATTAGATATGGCTTTTCGAGGCTCCCCCAGAAGCCTGGCTCCCAGTTCCACACGTGGCTAACCAACAGGGTTCATGTTCTGTCAGTCTCATGGTTTCCCAAGCACAGTATCTTTTCAAGACTGCACTGAGTAGATTACATCAAGTAATCCCCAGGGACCTTTGTCAGGGTCAAGTCTGGTGCGTGGCCATAATCTAATATAGATCTAATGTTAGAGGGGGTGGGCCTACCCAGACGCCTTTTCCTCTACCACACAGCAGCTGAACTAAAGAAATACCTCCCGCCTCTCTCCCTTCCTCTCCTCCCTCCCTCCCCTCCCCATCTCCCTCTTCCTCTCCCACTCCCCTCCTCCCCCCTCTCTGCTTTGTGTGTGTGTGTGTGTGTGTAGCTGGTAAATTTATGAACCCTTCTAACCAGTGTCTTGTTCATAAGAGTAGCGTGTCTCAGGCTCTAACTGGGAAATAGTTTGAAGCACACAGAGGTTCCTTTTGGTAACTTCCTTTTCAATAACTCTAAGGTTAGGAGAGCTCACTAATGATATTTGTTTAGACAACAGAGGGCGGTAGAACATCAGTTTACACGCTACAGCCTGTCAATGCAGCTGTTAACTCTAAGGCTGCTCCTTCTTCTAGATGAGCATAGCCCAGCCACTTCTATAGCTACCCAGTCCCAGGCACTGAATCACGGTGCTTCCTACCCTCTTAACGCAGTGCAGCACACATCTGTCTGCTCCAGGAGCTAGGAGGACAGCCGAAGTGTGGGCTGCGGGCTGAGCCCGGACCCCTTACCTATCTGTACTGCACTGTTTTCTTTTTTCTTAAAGAGGCCGACGCCCTGTTGTAGGTAAGCTTCAGGGATTTGTCTGAGAAAAGGCATGTGGCTCTCTAACTTAAGAGGATTATCTAACAAGAATACAACCTTGCCATCATTTTTGACAAAATCAATTGCAGGGAGAAGGTCTGTGTGGTTTTCAAAAGAAACTCAAATGAAGGAAAGTAGGAAGGAGAAAGTGAAAGAAGCCCGCAGGTGTTCCACCTCTTAACAATGACTCTGAGTAAATTCAAGTAACTTAACCAGTATTAGCTATCACAGAAAGATGTCTGCCCCTTAGAATGGAAAAAGGGAGACTTTAAGCCCAGTCTGGTGACGCACACAGACCCAGATGGAGGGTTGGGAGTTTCGGGCCAGCCTGGTCTCCACAGTGAGTTCCAGACCGGCCGAGGCTCCACAGTGTGACTTCGTCTCAAGAAAGGGAAGAAAGAAAACACTAGAAATTATTATAGTTAACAAATTAATAAGCATGTTCTGCTAAGACTCCATTGTTAGATGGCAGTTTTTGAGGATTTAATTTTGTTTTATTCACCAAAAGGATTGTTGATCAGTAGTAACTTTTATTTTTATAATAGTTTATATGTTTTAGATTACAATATAATATTATTTCCCCCATCTTTTTCTCCCCTCCAAACCCTCTCACAAACCTTCCCTTGCTCTACTGTAGCCTTTTTAAGTTGTGTGTGTGTGTGTGTGTGTGTGTGTGTGTGTGTGTGAGAGAGAGAGAGAGAGAGAGAGAGAGAGAGAGAGAGAGGAGAGAGAGGTCCTAAATACAACTTGTTCAAGCCATATAATATTACTTTTATGTGTATATTTTCAACACAGACTGTCGGTCTCACCATACTTAGACCTTCTCATGGTTTCTCTGGCCTAACTGTTAGGAGCAACACTAAAATGTACTTCCTTAGGCACTAAAACGTCCCCAGCGTCCCAATTGGCTTTGCCATTGCAAACATTTGTCAAGGTTGGCTTTTAGGCTGGGGAGATTTTCCAGTGTCTACGTTTATGCAACTGCCTCAGAACTAGGTCTGTTACAATCCCTAGGTCTCATAGACCTTCCGTATCCTAGAGGTGGGGGGCGTGGATTTGTTCCTTTTTATATACTTCGATGTCTGACATGGCTAGATATCTGAACAGTGATACGGTTTCCCGGGATCTAAAAGCCTCCGCCATGACTCTGAGCGTTTTCTATGTAACAGAACCCTATGGGTGGGCTGTATTTTAGGCCATTACTCTACAGCCTTGGGGGCGTGGGTTTGCTGGGTGTGTTGTGTTGTGTTGTGTTTGGTTTTTGCTATGAGACAGGGTCTCACTTTGTAGCTATCCTGGAACTCACTTTTGAGACCAAGCTGGCCTGGAGCCCACAGAAATCCTCCTGCCTCTGCCTCCTGGGTGCTGCAGTGTTGTAGGATGAACACGTGTACAGTAACTTTACTGTGACTGAGGCATAGAGAGGAAGTGAGGAGTACTGACAGGTGATAGGAGCATCTGAGGTGTGTGAAAGGCTGCCCTGGAGCTAAGCCTGCCTTGTGATGACCTCTGAGCCCACACATCCTGTGGCCTCTACTCACCCCTCACCTGAAGTCCTGGAGCAGAGTGTGAGAGAATGGCCAGGTGCATAGCTGCTGTTTGGATCTGGGTCATGAGGAAAGGGAAGCCACCAGTACCTCTACCTCCTCCTCCCTCAAAGGCAGGTCTGAAGTTATGGGTGTGCCTCAAACAGCATTTCCTGTTTCAGAACAGCACTAAGGCCCTTCCCCGGGACTGCCTGGGGTAGCTCCCTCCTCCTCTGGCCACTGATAAGAGACCTGCCTCAGGACCATGTGTATCTTGAGTCAGGAGATCACGAGTTCGGGCTTATCAAATAGAATCAACCCTTGGGTCCATGCTAAGCCTTACTAGTTTATCCCAGAGTCAAGAGAGCAGGCAGGTAGGCATCCTGGAGTTAGCCTACTGTGAGGCCTAAGTCACGTGAGTTTGATGCCTCAGATTCAGTCATAAACCCACTCTGACTCTGCCCCATCAGTGTTCCAGTAGTGTGGAGAGCATGGTTCACGAGAAAGCCAGGCAGCGGGCAGAAAGCATCCGTTTTCACCTCTCCTCACTCATTCTTTTTGAATAGAGTCCTGGGTTTGTCGGATATCCATCCTCTGAGTGGACAAGGAGTCCTTCAGGCACCAGCCTCAAAGGAGCAGGTCCGGGAACTGGTTTGGCGTGTAATGACATGTGACAAGAAATGGCTTCTAGGGGTATTTCCTCATTTCCGAGGGAGATGCACAAGAAGATAGCCTGCCATGTCTGTGAAGTCTAGAATTGGGGCGACCACAGGATTTAGCAGCAACTGAATTCACTGATTAAACTCAGGAGCTCTTCTTGTGTTATACGTTAATAAATATTGTTTAATGGTTTCTCTGAGCTAGACTTTAGGTTACTTAGAGAGGAAAGAATCCTATACTATAAACAGGAAAGGATTGGCTCACAAGCAAAATATATAGAAAGACCAGTTTTGCAGTCTTTGGGCCATTTAACATGGATAGTGCGGTAGGAAGAGACAACGCAGTTCTTGGGGACCCCGTAGGGGGCACAGGAGAGCATGTTCATCCTTCAGTCTCCAATAAATAAATATATTTTCCTTCAAATAGGGTCGGTGTTAAGGACAGCAGCCTATCTATACAATTTTGCTCTACTGCCCCAATTTATAAGAAATAATACTGTTTCACAGTCTAGGTGTCTTTTCTCACTTGCTATTCCTCTCAGCGTATTTGCGAGCAGAAGGGCAGGTTGTTAGGGATAGAGGACGACTTGTGAAGAAAGGCTTTATAAAAGGGTTATCTATGATAAGTCTTCCTGCCTTCTCAGCTGTCGGTTGGTTCTCAGTTGTTACTCTCTAGAGGATTCAGATGTATGTATGTATGTGTGTATGTATACACACACACACACACACATACATATATATACACACACATATATATGATATATACATATATATTATATATGATTATTAAAGAGTTGCCTGAAGGGCTTTTTTAGTTTGTTTGTTTTTTTATGTTAAGAGTTTCTCTATGCAGCCCAAGATGACATATATATATATATATATATATACATATATATATATAGTATCCAATGTTACATGAGATAAATTTGTTGAAAATGAAGTTATATTCTTACTAAAGAAACCATACAGTTTCATCTCTTTTCTTCAGGGTTCCACTATTCAACCCCAGGTGGCCTTGAACTCAGAGTCCTTCTGTCTCCATTTCCTCGTACTAGGATTACAGAATAACATACTACGGCAGCCCTATGAGACCCCTCAGTTCAATTCCTTTCTATACTCATATAATTCTTTTTTTGCTATGTCTAGAAGGAAGAAAAAAATACTGCTTCTAATGTTCCTTCTCATTTTATGTCATACAGAGAATAATGTTTTGTTCTTGTAAACAAAGATGTATAAGAGAGAATTCCTCCCCTTATGCCCATGCCTGGCATGGTGGTGCCTGCCTGTAACCTGAGTAATTGGGAAGCAAAATCAGAAGGATTAAGAGATCAGGATCATACTTGATGACATAGGAAGTTCAGGGCTAGCCTGGGCTATATGAGAACCCTAGCTCAAAACAACAAAACAACTAAAGTAGACACATTATTCCCATACATAGCTTTTTTCCTGTTATTACCTCACTGATTTGTACTTTCCTGAATTCTAAAATACTGTCCCATTTGTCTCTTAACCCTTGGTATACTGTAGAAATTCTCAGAAGATTCTACTTCTCCTGGGAAACGTGAGGCCTTGAATTGCTACATCTCTTCCCACCTCGCTGGTAGTTTTCATTAAAAGCTTAAATCTTTCTCCACTTTATTCCAGTCTCAACCATGTGATTGGGGGTGGGGGGAATCTATAAATGCTTGTATTGACTCCAGTGCTCTGGTCACTCAAAATGGTTAATACCCTAAGGGACACAAAATATCAGAGATAAAGCTGGTATTGGGTCGGATAAGTCAGTGGCGCTACAATGTGTTGGAAGAGTCCAGCTGTTCTTGTGTGTTTGTCCTGCTTTCTTTTCGGTCATTTCTCTGCCCAATTCCCAAAAGGGTTCCAAGTCAGTTCCATTACATCTACCACCCACAGGGAGAGGTAAACAGAGACCTTTCCTAGTCCCCTAGCTTCCACCCTTCATCCCTCTGATCGGATCACACCACGGTGACTATGAACACCTTTCCGATCACACAGAGGTAAAGCCATGTTACAGCATCTGGCAAGAAATATGCCCAAGTTAACAACGGGGTAAAAGGCCCAAAACACAAAGATCAGACCAGCCATGAGTGACTACTCAGGTTGGATGTGGCTTCTGAAGCACATGGAGGGATATGTGGTTGAACAAATTAGCGTTAGAAGCCAAGAAAATGTCGGGGAAGTTGACAGGGAGCAGCTAAAGGAAGTAGAGTAGGGTAGGTACCTTCAGTGTTAGAACGCCTTTCCTGCCTTCGTTTCTTCCTGTGTGCTTACGTCTGATTTCGTGACCCTGGGAATAGGGAATGGTGACTTTTCCTGGAAGAACCTGACCGTTGGACACTGGGATGTGAAATTGTCATCTACAGAGTTTATGCTCAAGAATGGTACAATTGAGCTACAACAGCAAGTCCCATAAAACCTCAACACGTTCTAAGTGAGTTTATGGCTTTGTGCCACGGGTTGGACAGTCCTGGTAGATCTTTCTGCTAGCTGGGATTCCTGGTCCACTCTTCTTCCAATGGTAGTGAAACATACGGAGTTCTTTGTTGCTTCATTTTAGTTTGCCCTTTTCATAGTTTCACTTGTTCGTTTGTTTTTGTTCTGCTTAGGCAAGGTCTTGCTCTGTAGCCCATGCCTGTTGATGTCCTGAGTTGTCCTCTTCCCTGGGAGGGCAGGCATGAGTCATAGCACGTGGCTGGTTCTGTCGCTTCTTAGCAATGATGACAGGAAAGCAATGAGAGACTGCAAACTGACAGGGTATGCCCCGAGCCAAAATCCCCCATCCACCCCATCGTCCGTGTGCCTGGCCGTTCTAACTGGTTTCACGTGGGATGCCAAAGGAATGCCGTGAGCTATGTGGTGACATCATCAAGACCTACGGTGTGTGATAAGAGCACTGGATTATTTACGACGATGTCTTTAAGTCTCTCCAGTCTTCAGTGCTCTTGATAACTCATTGATGTCACCATTTCCATTCTTTCTAGAGCTTTCATTGTACATGATGGAAACCCAGGGGAGCCCCAGGAGTTAACACTGCACGGTGGTGAACCACAGCTATCTGACACCCCCAGTGAGGTGCCTGGCCCTTCATCTACAGAGTCCGCAATGCTTAAAAAGGTAGTGTTGCATTTCACTTTCTTTTCATGTCCTTCCTGATTGTGACAGGGTTTCTATGTATGGCCCTGGCTGTCGTGGGACTCGTTCTCTAGGCCAAGGTGGCCTCAAACCCAGTCTCCCCCACCTCCCATCCCAAGTGCTGTAATTAAAAACGTGTGCCACCACATCTAGCTTTAATGTTTCATTTTCAACATATGGTTCTCAGGATTTTAGTAATTAAAACATGTAAGATGACCCCTGTGTCACAATACATACTTATGAGGAATATTAAATAATACATATGTGGGGTTGGGGATTTAGCTCAGTGGTAGAGCACTTGCCTAGCAAACGCAAGGCCCTGGGTTTGGTCCCCAGCTCCGAAAAAAAGAAAAAGAAAAAAAATACATATGTTATTATATAACTAGGCTTACTATGTCTAATGTATTATGACTCACTATGTAATTCAGCATGATACCATATATATTCTATATAATGTAACGTGTGTTATAACACAGTATTTCGAAGTGAATCTCATTCGATATGTCGAGCCCCCACCTCCACTGCCATCGGTCTTTCCTCCTTGTAGTTACAAATCTCTGCGTAACCTTTTCCTTTTCACTTAGGGCATCTGAAGTACAACTACATCAATATTTGGAGTTAGTGGTTCTTGCCCAGAGAAAAACGTTAGCCTTCACGCCGTGGTTAGATGTTTAACACTGTCAGGTTGCTTTGTTCCTTTCTTATTTTTCTTTCTCTTTAAAATTCGTTTTCATTTTTAAATTTAAAAAAAAATTTTTTTGACACAGCATCTCCCTATGTAGCCCTAGCTGGCCTGGAACCCACTATATAGAGCGGGCTGGCCTGGAACTCACAGTACTGCCTGCCTCTGCCTCCTGGGCATTGGGGTTAAGGGTGTGGTCACCCCTCCCAGCTGTGGTTTCCGGTTGATGGTCACACAGAATGTTCTATATACTTGGGGTTCTCGGGCCCCAGGTTCAGTCTCTGATTTTATTGTATTTTCTTAAAAGAAAAATTTTCCTGAGGTGGGAAACGCAGGTATGTGTTCACTCCTGTATGTGAAGCCATTATCTTTTATCTACCTGTCTCCAGCATAGGAGAACAGACTGATACCGTAAGTCACAGTGGGTTAGGCATCTGCCAGACCCCAAAGGAGGCAGGATACACTTCTCCTTCTAATTTATAAGATCAATGAGGGCAAACAGTGAGTGACATTGTGCTGTGAAAGAGGTCTCTCCAAGTGCAAAGGGCACTTGCTTCATGAATACCATGTATTAATAGTTACCTAATGTAAGCCAAGTGTGGGAGCTCACTCCTGGAACCCCACTACTAGGAGGTGACAGATTCAAGGGGTTCAAGGATTCTCTAGTTTACAAAGCGAGATGGAAAGAGTTCCGGATGTTGATTGTCAGTCTGAATGTACCAGAGACTGTCTATATGACTATCTCAAAATGATTCGATAATAGTGTTTCTGCGTTGTATATTTTAACATAAAAACAAAAAATTAGGCTAGCCTGTAGAACATACAGAAGGCCCTGCTTCAATATCTGACTGCACAAACAAAACAAAACAAAAGATGATTGCTTAGTGATGAAAAGGCCACGATAGGATTATTAGAAAATCCATGCAGAATAGTTTAATATAGAAAAAAACTTATAAATAAGAGCTGTATCTATATTACCACAGAATGGGGTACTTTCTAACTCAGAACAGCATATTAGCACATATTGAAATAAAAAACCAAATTTAAATTAATAAAATTCCTATACTTTATACTCCCTTCCAAACTGATTCCTCACTTGCTTCTCTCTTCGTGAGTTAGTTATCTATGAGATCATTTATAGCCATGGGTGGGAGAGCCCTGGAGCACCTGGTCATTGACTTTAGCTAACGGTTCAAGGTACTATTGAATAATGCCTTTTACCATTTAAGAGGAAACTAGTTCTGTAAATACAATTCATTTCAGCTCCTTAATGGTTGCTGAAGTCTAGGAAGTGATTTGTGGCAGCATTCGGGGTAAGGCAAAGGAGAATGGAGGTGGCTCCGATGTTGAGAGCAATGGCTGCTCTTGTGGAAGGCCTGGGTTCGATTCTCAGCACCCCCGTGGTAGCTCACAACTGCCAGAAACTTCGGTTCTAGTGGAACCAGTTTCCTCTCCTTGGATGTCTCTCCTTGGCCTCATTGCACACACTGTACACATTTAAATATACAAGGGAGTCCCATTGGAAACATCTACAAAACAACTCCTGTACCTAAGGTTCAAGGAACATTGTACAAGAGGAAGAGGAAAGAATGTAAGAGCTAAAGATTCCCGGTCTCCCAGAAGTGCTGTCACTCCTAAGTTCACAGGTGAGACCAACACTTTTGCTCTAATAACTGGCCAAAGAGAGAACTGCCAGGAGTGCACAGGGCACAGGAACTATGGAACATCCGGGTAAGGATCCTTCAGGTTTCCATCAGCGCACCAGAGCTAACCCTGTGACACAGCTCTCTATACCCAAATCCCGCCCAGAGAGAACTGGTCTCCCAGGAATGCTGACATACCTAAGATCACAGGCTCAGGCTCACAGGAGGGACAGGCTCCAGTCAGAGACAGCAAGGCCAGCTAACACCAGAGATAACCAGATGGTGAGAGGCAGGTGCAAGACGTCCTAAGCAACAGAAACCAAGGCTACTTGGCATCATCAGAATGCAGTTCTCCCACCACAGCAAGTCCTGGATACCCCAACACACTGGAAAAACAAGATTTGGATTTAAAATAACATTTCATAATGATGATAGAGGACTTTCAAAAGGACATAAATAACTCCCTGAAAGAAATACAGGATAACACAGCTAACCAGATAGAAGCCCTTAAAAACGAAACACAAAAATCCCTTAAATTACAGGAAAACACAACCAAACAAGTGAATGAATTGAATGCAACCATGTAGAATCTAAAAATGGCAATAGAAACAATAAAGAAATCACAAAGGGAGAAAAACCTGAAACTAGAAAACCTAGGAAAGAGATCAGGAGTCATAGACGCAAGCATCACCAACAGAATACAGGAGATAGAAGAGAGAACCTCAGGGGCAGAAGATAGCATAGAAAACATTGACACAATAGTCAAAGAAAATGCAAAATGCAAAAATCTCCTAACCCAAAACATCTAGGAAATCCAGGACACAATGAGATCAAACCTAAGGATAATAGGTATAGAAAAGAGCAAAGATTGCCAACTTAAAGGCCAGTAAATATCTTCAACAAAATTATAGAAGAAAACTTCCCTAACCTAAAGAAAAAGATGCCCATAAACATACAAGAAGTGTACAGAACTCCAAATAGAATGGACCAGAAAAGAAATTCCTCCCATCACATAATAGTCAAACCACCAAATGCACAAAACAAAGAAAGAATATTAAAAGCAGTAAGGGGGGGGGGGGGCCTGGGGATTTAGCTCAGTGGTAGAGCGCTTACCTAGGAAGCACAAGGCCCTGGGTTCGGTCCCCAGCTCCAAAAAAAAAAAGAACCAAAAAAAAAAAAAAAGCAGTAAGGGGAAAAGGTCAAGTAACATAAAGGTAGACCTATCAGAGTTACACCAG
The DNA here is from genome assembly GCF_021556685.1 of Rattus norvegicus. Lineage (NCBI taxonomy): Eukaryota > Metazoa > Chordata > Mammalia > Rodentia > Muridae > Rattus > Rattus norvegicus. The sequence continues at coordinate 50,872,745 of NC_141553.1, read as the reverse complement.
ACTACTCACCAAAGACTCTAGAAGCCAGAGAATCCTGGGCAGATGTCATACAGACTCTAAGAGTACCCAAACACCAGCCCAGGCTACTATACCCAGCAAAACTTTCAATTAACAAAGATGGAGAAACCAAGATTTTCCATGACAAATCCAAATTTACACAATATCTTTCCACAAATCCAGTCCTACAAAGGATAATAGTTGGAAAACTTCAACACAAGGAGGAAAAAGCAAGAAAGTAATCTTTCAACAAACCCAAAAGCAGATAGCCATACAAACATAATTCCACCTCTAACAACAAAAAATAACAGGAAGCAACAATCACTACTCCTTAATCTCTCTTAACATTAATGGACTCAATTCCCCAATAAAAAGACATAGACTAACAGACTGGATATGTAAATAGGATCCAGCATTTTGCTGCATATAGGAAACCTTAGTGACAGACACTATCTCAGAGTAAAAGGCTGGAAAAAAGTTTTCTAAGCAAATGGTCCAAATAAACAAGATGAAGTAGCCATTCTATTATCAAATAAAATTGAATTTCAATCAAAAGTTATAAAAAAATGATAAGGAAGGACACTGAATACTTGTCAAAGGAAAAAAATCTACCAAAGTGAACTCTCAATCCTGAATATCTATGCTCCAAATGCAAGGGTGCCCACATTCATAAACGAAACTTTACTAAAGCTCAAAGCACACATTGAATCTCACGCAATAATAGTGGGAGACTTCAATACCCCACTTCAACAGGCCATTGAAACAGGAACTAAACAAAGACACAATAAAGCTAATAGAGGTTATGAACCAAATGGATTTAACAAATATATGCAGGACATTGCACCCTAAAACAAAAGAATATACCTTCTTCTCAGCACCTCTTGGTACCTTCTTCAAAATTGACCATATGATCCAACACAAAATGGGCCTTAACAGATACAAGAAGATTGAAATAATCCCATGCATCCTATCAGGTCACCATAGACTAAGGCTGGTCTTCAATGACAACAAAAATGACAGAAGCCCACATATACACGGAAGCTGAACAACGCTCTACTCAATGATAACTCGGTCAAGGAAGAAATAAAGAAATTAAAGACTTGTTAAGATTTAATGAAAATGAAGGCACAACATACCAAAACTTATGAGATACAATGAAAGCAGTGCTAAGAGGAAAATTCATAGCTCTGAGAGCCTCCAAAGAGAAGCTGGAGAGAGCATATACTAGCAGCTTGACAGCACACCTGAGAGCTCTAGAACAAAAAGAAGCAAATACACCCAAGAGGAGTAGACAGCAAGAAATAAACTCAGGGCAGAAATCAACCAAGTAGAAACAAAAAGAACTATACAAAGAATCAGCAAAACCAGGAGCTGGTTCTTTGAGAAAATCAACAAGATAGATAAATCCTTAGCCAGACTAACCAGAGGGCACAGAGACAATATCCAAATTAACAAAATCAGAAGTGAAAAGGGAGACATAACAACAGAAACCGAGGAAATCCAAAAAATCATCAAATCCTACTACAAAAGCCTATACTCAACAAAACTGAAAAAATCTGGATGAAATAGACAATTTCCTAGAAAGATACCAGGTACCAAAGTTAAATCAGGATCTGATAAACCATCTAAACAGTCCCATGACCCCTAAAGAAATAGAAGCAGTCATTAAAAGTCTCCCAACCAAAAAAGGCCCAGGACCAAATGGGTTTAGTGCAGAATTCTATCAGACCTTCAAAGAATACCTAAAATTAATACTCCTCAAACTATTTTACAAAATAGAAACAGAAGGAACACTATCCAATTCTGTCTATGAATCCATAATTATGCTCATACCTAAACTACACCAAAGACTCCACAAAGAGAACGTCAGACCAATTTCTCTTGTGAATATTGATGCAAAATTATTCGATAAAATTCTCACAAACCAAATCCAAAAACATATCAAAATGATCATCCATCATAACCAAGTAGGCTTCATTCCAGAGATGCAGGGATGGTGCAATATACAGAAATCCATCAACAAAATCCACCACATAAACAAACTCAAAGAAAAACACACATGATCATCTCATTAGATGCTGAGAAAGCATTTGACAAAATTCAACACCCCTTCATGATAAAAGTCTTGGAAAGATCAAGAATTCAAGGCCCACACTTAAGTGTAGTAAAAGCAATATGCAGCAAACCAGTAGACAACATCAAGCTAAGTGGAATCTTGAAGCAATCCCTCTAAAATCAGGGACTAGACAAGGCTGCCCACTCTCTCCCTAGTTATTCAATATACTACTCGAAGTCCTAACCAGAGCAATCAGACAACAAAAGGAGATCAAAGGGATACAAATTGGAAAGGAAGAAGTCAAAATATCACTATTTGCATATGATATGAATGTACTTAAGTGACCCCAAAAAGTCCACCAGAGAACTACTAAATCTGATAAACAACTTCAGCAAAGTGGCTGGGCATAAAATTAACTCAAACAAATCAGTAGCTTTCTTCTACTCAAAAGATAAACAGGCTGGGAAAGAAATTAGGGAAATAACACCATTCACAATAGTCACAACTAACATAAAATACTTCGGTGTGACTCTAACCAAGCAAGTGAAAGATCTGTATGATAAGAACTTAAAGTTTCTGAAGAAAGAAATCGAAGAAGATCTCAGAAGATGGAAAGATCTCCCATGCTCCTGGATTGGCAGGATTAATAATAGTAAAGATGGCCATTTTGCCAAAAGAAATTTACAGATTCAATGCAATCCCTATTAAACTTCCAATTCAATTCTTCACAGAGTTAGAAAGAACAATTTTCAATTTCATTTGGAACAACAAAAAAGCCAGAATAGCAAAAACTATCTTCAACAGTAAAAGAACTTCTGGGTGAATCACCATCCCTGGCCTCAATCTTTATTAACAGAGCAATAGTGATAAAAACTGCATGGTATTGGTACAGAGACAGGCAGATAGATCGGTGGAATAGAATTGAAAACCCAAGGCTCAGTGGTTAAGAGCACTGACTACTCTTCCAGAGGTCCTGAGTTCAAATCCCAGCAACCACATGGTGGCTCACAACCATCTGTAATGAGATCTGATGCCCTCTTCTGGTGTGTCTGAAGGCAGCTACATGTACTTATATAAAATAAATAAATAAATCTTTTTTAAAAAAAATTTAAAAAAAAAAGAATTGAAGACTCAGAAATGAACCCACACAGCTATGGTCACCTGCTCTTTAACAAAGGAGCTAAAACCATCCAGTGGGGGGGGAAAAAAACAGCATTTTCAACAAATGGTGCTGGTTCAACTGGAGGTCAGCATGTAAAAAATGCAAATCTATCTGTTCTAATCTCCTTGTACAAAGCACAAGTCCAAGTGGACCAAGGACCTCCACATAAAACCAGAGATGCAGAATCTAATAGAAGAGAAAGTGGGATGTGTGTCGTATGTGTGCATTAGAGGGCGCAGGTGTGGATGAATGTATGAATGTGAATGCCTGGTGGATAACTTCCTTGATTCACTCTGTTTTAGTCAATGAAACAGGCTGTCTCAGTTAAACAGGCTATCTCAGTTCACTCATGTGGCAATTTTCTCCAGCCAGCTTGCTCTGGCTGGGGGAAGGGGGGGTCTCAGCCTTCCTGTGTTGCTGGAATTACAGGTGAATAGTGATGCCCGCATGCCTTCTCGGTAACTGCTGACTGATCCATCTCTCCTGCCTACCAATGTGTGTTTGGTTTCCTGTCTCTTGAGACTGTGACCGAGAGGGCCAATTAGACCTGGGTCTCCAGATCCTCCGCCGGGATCGTCGATTGGGCTGGAATTAAGTTGATTCAATGTAAATCTTGTGTACCTTAGGCCTGGGGTGTCTCTCAGCGCAGTGGCAGAACAATTGCCTGGCATATACAAGGCCCTGAGAACCATCTCCAGAAAACAAAATGGCACATTCTTTGTGGTTTGCCTACAGTGAGCGTCCAGGACTGTCTCTGTTTCCCAAATGACCTTGGTCTCAGTCCACTCTCTCTAGTAGACCTAGTCTTTCCTGTGAAGCTCAGATTCACAGAGACACCTATATCGGGGGGTCACATATGTCCTCTCTTCCCAAAGAGAATGTAGAGATTCTCCCAAGATCCAAGAACTGATGAGGCCTTCCCTGTAAGTTACATCTTTTTATTCAAACTAATATTTACCTTTTTAATTTGCAAAACCAAAACATTTGCATTTCCCCAATCAACAGAATTCACCCACAGTTTATATTGGATCCACACATTCTATACTGTATTTACCATTGCTAATTTTAAAGTGCTCTAGCGACATTCCTTAAAACTGGTAATACTCTGTAGAATCCTTTCATTAAAACAAGGTAGCATTTGTCATACCTGCTTGTATACACGGAAATAAAGATTTCCAATTACAAAGGTAATGTCACCCGTCCACTGCTCCTTCCCTAGTGTCATCCTCAACCTCATTCCACACAGCAGATCAAAATAAAGTATGTAAGAGGACTGCAATTTTAACCCTACCCAGCCTACCCATGGGCCATAGTGTCCTATCCCCCTCACAAAGCTATCCCTACACACAAGACTGAACTATGCATCATTAGTTTTCTGTGCTGACATAAGTCACCCTGGCTAATGATCTTTCTAAAACTAGGTTCATTTACTACTACTAAGGAAATAACTAAAACAAAAACCAAGCTACATATATAAGTACCTCATCTCAATCGGTTTTTTAGTGTGAGGTGGCCGCCTGGCAGGAGTCTCAACGCGTATCCACTATTGATCTAAGGCAGCGGTTCTCAATCTTCCTAATACTGCAACCGACTCATATAGGTCCTCCTGTTGTGGGGACCCCTAACCATAAAATTATTTCTGTTGCTACTTCATAACTGTCATTTTGCTGCTGTTGTGGGTCGTAATGTAAGTATCTGTGTTTTCTGATGGTCTTAGGTGACTCCTGTGAAGGGGTTTGTGGTGGTTTGAGTATGCTTGGCCCATAGGGAACGGTACTGTTAGGAGGTGTGGCCTTGTTGGAGGAAGTGCGTCACTGAGGGGGTGGGCTTTAGAAGTCTCCTCCTATGCCCAGGCTCCACCCATTGCAGAAGAGAGCTTCCTCCTAGCTGCCTGAAGATGCCAGTCTCTCCTGGTTGCCTTTGGATCAAGACGCAGAACTCTGAGCTCCTTCTCTAGCACTATGTCTGCTTGCTGTATGCTCCCATGCCTCCTGCTATGACGCTAATGAACTGAACCTCCCAACTGTAAGCCAGCCCCAGTTAAATGTTCTCCCTCATAAAAATTCCCTTGGTCATGGCATCTCCTGAAAGCAGTGGAAACCCTAAGACAGAAGTTGGAACTGGGACTAGGGTCTTACTGTGATCAGTGTGACCATGTTTTTGTTTGGAGGAATGTAGGTTTGTGGGACTTTGGACTTGGAAAGCCATGGAGTGCTGTATGTGGGACCTAATGGGCCATCCTAGTAGGAATATGGCCGACATGGTGCTGGTAGAGCTGAGAGTTCTGCATCTTGATCCAAAGGCAACCAGGAGAGACTGGCACCCTCAGGCAGCTAGGAGGAAGCTCTCTTCTGCAATGGGTGGAGCCTAAGCTTGGAGAAGACCTGAAAAGCCCACCCCCACAGTGACGTACTTCCTCCAACAAGGCCACACCCCTAATAGTGTCACTCCCCATGGGCCAAGCATATACAAACCACCACAGGGTCATTCAACCTCCAAGGCGTTGGTTTGGGCATCTGTCTCCCCGTCTTTAACGTGGCCTGATAGAACAGCCTCTCCACAGGAATGCTCACCAGTTATGTGACACAAGCTGTTACTTTGGTACCTAAAGATGGCTTTCAAAGAGCAGGGTTCCCTGTGCCAGCCACAAGTTGGGTACCACTGGAGAGATGGCTCAGTGGTTAAGAGCATTGACTGCTCTTCCCGAGGTCCTGAGTTCAAATCCCAGCAACCACATGGTGGCTCACAACCATCCGTAATGAGATCTGATACCCTCTTCTGGTGTGTCTGAAGACAGTTATAGTGTATTTATATATAAAATAAATAAATATTTAAAAAAAGAAATAAAAATAATACAACACAAAACAAAAAGTCTAAGATATAAAGCAAAACAAATATCATGTTATAACGTGTACAAGGGGCAGCAAGATAGAATATCCATGTATCAGTCTATAAGAGTATTGACTATAGGAGTGTACATTAAATATAGAACATACAGGGGCTGGGGATTTAGCTCAGTGGTAGAGCGCTTACCTAGGAAGCGCAAGGCCCTGGGTTCGGTCCCCAGCTCCGAAAAAAAAAAAAGATAGAACATACATGTATCAATCTATAAGAATATTGACTATAGAGGTGTACATTAAAGATAGAACATACATGTATCGATCTATAAGAGTATTGACTATAGAGGTGTACATTAAAAGCTAGCAATTCTAGTAGAAGACACACTCCGGAATTGGGGAGACTGAGACAGGAGGATTGCAAGTTCCAAACCAGCCTGTTCTGCATAGTGAGATGCAAAGTCTCTAATTAATTAGTCAACACTAGTAATAATTAGCTGTGAGGGAATGGGGTGAGGAATGTACAGGTAGGAGGTACGGGCTTTAGATGGTGTGTGTTTGCATTTCTGTCCTGGGACTGTGTGAAAGTATGGTTTACTCAAACAGTTTTTGAAAAGAGGAGAAATAAGTTAAGCATTGTTGTGATTAAACGTAAGACTTGTGGGTGCATTCATGATCACCAGGACCCTCTGGGTTATTCTGCTTGGTCCTAGGTTTCCTTTACAGGCCACTCTCTTGCCTTCGTACACTTTCTTCCCATGCCCAACACATCACCACTTTTGTGTACTTGTTGGCGAGCTCTTTCTTGATGGCCTCTGCCCAGGAAGATTGTTCCTTTTTCTCTCTGTGTCCCAGTTACCTTAAGTGTCCTCTGAGCCTGGCCTTCCCTTGACTGATGAACAAGTCTCCTTACTAGGTCAGGAGAATCTAAGGGCCGGTGATGGTTTGTAGTGCGTCAACTCAGCAGGATCTAGAATCTCCTTGGAGACAAATCTCCAGGCATGCCTGTGAGGAGTTCTCTAGATTAGATTAGTTGAGGTGGAAACACCCCTTAATTGCAATGTGACCAACTCCGTCAGTCTCCCACCACCATGACTTTTCCTGACATGACAGACTGGGAGCAAGGGAAACCCCTCTCCCTTAAGTTGCCGCTGTCAGATATCTTTGTCCCAGCAACATGTAAAACACCTAACACAGATCCACATCAGTCTTGCACGGCTGGAAAGCAGTCTGTGCACGCTAAAACAGCAACGTATTCCAGCGCCAGTCTGAACATCAGCTATGTTTAGGTTTTGATAGTAGATCAGGAAATCTCACCCAAGGTGTATGCACACAGATAAGCCATGTGTGGGCCTCAGAAGCAACTCGACATTCCAAGGACTGCAACTCCAGACTTTCTCTCACTCATACTGGACAGTGGCTGGATGACCTGGGGAAACAGAGCCCAGTGGCCTGGATATCTATCTCCCTGTCTGTGATGTGGCCCCATAGCATGACCTTTCCATGCACAGGAATGCTTGATGCCAGAGGCTGTTGCTTTGCTCCCTGTAGATGGCTCACAAACAGTGGGGTTCCCTGTCCCAGTTGCTTTTCTCCTAAAACCTAAATGACTTATCTGGTAAGAAAGAGATATACACAGAGAGGGGAGGGAGGGAGAGAGGGAAGGGGAAGAGGAAGGATGGTGAAAGAGAGGGAGGGAGGAGGAGGAAGGGACAGAGAGATGAGGGAGGGAAGGAGGTAGAGGGAGGGACAAGGAGAGAGAGGGGGAGGGAGGGAGAGGTAGAAATGGAGAGAGAGAGAGGGGGAGGAAGGGAGAGGTAGAGATGGAGAGGGAGAGGGAGGGATGGAGAGGGAGGGAGGGAGAGGTAGAGAGGGAGGGAGGGAGAGGTAGGGATGGAGAGAGAGAGAGACGGAAGGAGGAAGGGAGGGAGGGAGGGAGGGAGGGAGGGAGGGAGGAAGGAAGGGAGGGGAGATTGTGTCTTGCTGCCTCTCCATCTGAGGGTGTCAGGGTCACCAGGCTGTCACAGGAAAGCTCAGTCAAGGACTTGTTTTCTTTTCCTCCCAAGTACACATTTGCATCTTCCTTTGAAGTAGCCACCGTGGGTGTTGTTTATTTATATATGTATAAATAAACATACAAACACATGTAAGCCGTCATTTCCTGCATTCTGCCAAGCTGGAAGGCTTTGTCTGGGAGAGGGTGTGGTTTCTTTTCAACAACCTGGCAGTATATTTATTTTTTTCTTCTAAGTATTATTTATTTTTTAGGGCAAAAGAAACGTCCCATTGTAATGCAATGTACAAAACAAGGGCTCAAGGCTCTCTCTGCCTGGACAGGTAGTATGGCCTGCTTTGCATCTCTTACTGTTTATGTATATAAACAGCCCATCCAGGGTGGGATATTTCACCAGAAAGTTCAGGAGCTACATACAATTCTCCAACTTATTTATTCTTTTCTCTTCCCTCTGCAACTCCCAACACTGTCACCTGGAGTCCGGTCTGGCTGGACCTTGTTGCAGGGCTGGAGGATCACCTTGAAAGCGACTTGTTTTTTCTTAACTAAGAAATCCTGGTAATCCTCTTTCCCAATCATTCTGTAACAACTTTGGGATGCTTCCTATGTAACAGGATGAATGGACCATCGCCATCCGGGTTCTCCTGATTGGTGGGACACTCAACTGTTGCAACTTTTTAACCTTTCTATATATAGTTGTCAGTTGTCTCTCTGAGCTAAATTCTCTTAAACGTAGAATTGATAAATTAAAGGCATTCGTGTTTTGGAATGTTATATTAGACTTTTAAAAAGGATATTTCAGTTAACCCTCCAACCTTAAATGTGTCTGTGTTTTCTCTCTGTCGTCACCTGAAGGTGTCAGGGTCACCAGACTGTCATTGGAAATCTCAGTCAAGGATTTGTGTAGCCAGTCCTTTTAAATCTCGCCACTCTGTTGCTCTTGTGTTATTTAAATTTGCAACTCTTTAATTAAATAGTGTGGAAAGTGAGAAACAGTGCTCTCCCTGGAACCCTCCTCCTAAGGAGACTGGAAAGGAGGGTTGCTCTGTGTTCCAGGCCAAGCTGGGCTGTAACAGAAGACCCTGTCTCACAAAAGAAAAGCAGATCAATTAAAAAGAAAAGAAAGGAAGCAGCCTGAGATTTCTGTGTTTTTGAGACAGGGTTTCTCTGTGTAGCCCTGCGTGTCCTGGAACTCACTCTGTAGGCCAGGCTGGCTTTGAACTCACAGAGATTTTGCCTGTCTCTGCCTCCTGAGTGAGACAGAAGTTATTTTTTTAATCATTTTTTTTAAAATTTTTGTTGCAAATTCTCTTTTCCTATTCTTTCTCTGATTTGCTTGTATTGAGAGACACTGTAACAATCCATTTAGCACTACAGAAGTGTTTGTTGTGTTGTTTTCCTTTTTTTTTTTTTTTTTTTTTTTTTTGAGGTCCAGTCTCTCTGTGTAACCATGGCTGTCCAAGAACTAGTTCTATAGATCCACTTGCTTCTACCCCTGGAATACTGGGATGAAAGGCATGTACCACCATGCCCAGCCTTAATAAACGTTTTTACAGGAGATATTTTTATCTTTTGGAGTATCATTATTCCCCCTTCTTCTCCTTCTCTTCTTCCTCCTCTTTCTCCTCCCTCTCCCGTCTTCCCTTCTGTACCCTTAGAGGGGCCATCAAGTGATAGGAGCCAGGCAATTGTTAGAGTGGAGGTTGAAGAGCTGCACGAAGTGCCCTTCGTTCCAAATATTCTACCTCTCTTTAAGTTTGTTTCTTGTATATAACAAAAGAAAACTTTCTAAGACTTAGAACTTGGGGTCTAAAATCCCTTAAGAGCGGTCCTCTGGGATACCGCCACCAGCTTCGGGGAAGATGGGTCCCCTTCCTTTGGTGGTGACTGTCCTGACCAGCATACCTGCTTTAAAGGTTCACCAGCGATCCAAGACCACAGGGACAATACAACGCTCGGCGTGGCGATAATTATTGTTATTGTTCCAGCATCCCGAAATGTCAAGCTGAATTGCTACCAGCAAATGCAGTATGGGAGAAAATTAAAGCCATGGTGACATCACGTCTGCAATAAAGAGGAGTCACGGCCAATGATGCTCACTTCTTTTCCTGAGGCCACCGGGAGAGCATCTCTCACTTGGAGAGATGCCACGGTTGAGCCTGACCTTCTTTTGAGCGGAAACAGGGCCTCTCCTAATCTCAGCGAAGTGTTTGTTTTGATCAGAAATCCCTCTTTGGGATCAAGAACAGAGGCCCAGGCTGGGCTCTCACTCTGGGTCTGTCAGGTGTTTCCCCGGCTGTGTGTGTGTGGCTGGGACGCTGCTGTCATTCTGCGACACTTACTGTCCCCTCTTGGAGAGAATCTGAAGGCTGATCCACTGAGATGGGGGGTCGAAATTGCTGCGGCTGTGGCTGCGGCTGTGGCTGTGGCAGGTGTAATGGGTGTGCCAACAATCGTAGCAGAAGCGTCGACTCCCGAAACAGGGGCCCTGACTCCCTGAATCGATATGAAAACCCCAGAAACAGGAACTACGACCGGGACCTTGAGGTGAGTGCTTGCTGAGGATCTTCTGTGGACTTGGGCTTTGTGTTGGTTTTGGCTTGTTTTACGGCATCTCGGTACAAGTGTTCAAATGTGAGGGTGTGAGTGGGGACCAGCATTTATTACTGCCGTGAACGGCTAAGCATTTTAGACTTGTATCTGTCGGTATCCCGGTCACTACAGTTAAAATCCGCATTCTTTTCTTTTTCCTCTCTTCCCCTTGCCTTGTATTAATTTTTTCTTCAAGTTGGCTATAGTTTAGCTAGCGAAGTAAATGCTGCTGAGGCTAATTGATGCTGGGTATTGTTCTCCAAGACTTTGCTCTCTCTGTGTGATAATTTTCAGATCCTTGTGTTATGGGGGCGGGGGGCAAATAGAAATGTATGTTTTCTCTAAAGCCATTTTCTTTTGGGCTCAGCTCATTTGCAGGGTACCAAGTCCTCACTTGAACTAGACAATAATAAAGCACAAAGATGCTGGGAGGATGAGGACATAGCACGGCTGGTAGAATGCTTGCCTAACATGCACAAGGCTCTAGGTTCGATCCCTAGCTCCCCGTAGACCAGGCTTGGTGGCACGTGCCTGGAATCTGAACACTGGGATGGAGGCAGGAATTCAAGGCCACCTTTGGTACCTAGCGACTCTGAGGCCAGCCTGGGATACAGGAGACCCTGTCTCAAAAAGCAAATAAGGATGCTTTGAGAAGTGGCATTTTGGGAAAGCGGAAAATGGCCATTTTCAGATTCTGATGCTAGTGTTTGCAGTACTGGGGACCAAACCCAGGGCCCCCTTCGTGTGAGGCAAGCGTTCTCCCGTTGAGGTAGGTCTCCACATCTATCTTTGCGTTCCAATCCACGGCTCTCCAAGTTGCCTTTGGGGTACATCGTACCAGGTGTAAGCTCTAGCTCTCAACCTCGATGGTTTCCCCATTATCCCCACACCCCGCACCCCCCCCCCGTTTGTTGGACCTGCACTACTCCAGTTGTAGAGCCGGTCACCGCCAGCCTGTACTCGCCTTTGATGCTCATTCGCCCTGGTCTCCGCCTGTAATCGTATATATACCTTTACTTTGTTCTGTGTCTGAGAACTTTGAAGTTGTTGGATGGAATTCGTGTGTCAGCCTTGTTTTGTAATAAGCTCTAGGAACAGGAGCGTGTCCTATAAACTTTTGATCTACGCTTTTCTTTCCCCCCTTGTCAGGGTACTGATCTAACCCATAATTTCGTGGAATAGGTAGTCTACTTAAAAAATGTGTATGTGCTTGTGTGCACACAGATGTTTTGGGAAACATCTAAAGGGCTGGATGGACGGCTTGGGAGGGGGCGGAGCATTTGAAGTTGGCCCTGCTCTGGTGGAGTCTGCGAGAGCATTCTTTTAGATGCGTCCTGCACGGAGAGTGTAGGATCTTAGTAGGTGTTTATTTCCACGCTGCCTTGCCTCTGAGTGCCTCCTTCTGCCTCTGTGCCTGATAAGCCTCAGCTTTGAGATTCTTTGTTTTGTAAACACCACCTAGAGAGAAGCCTGCAGCCATTATACATTTGATTCGTGGTCTTCTCTAATTATTGGCTAATTAGCAGCTCCCTACACAGATTTTTTTCTTTTTTACTGATTTCTAACAAGCAGTTCAGCAGAAAAGTCCCAGAAGAACTTGGGAGAAAGTCAAGTCTGTGTCTGGGAGACAGGACGAGTGACATTTAAACTAAATGCACAGAGCTTTGGTGACAACGTGGGATGAGGAGAGAGCTCTGTGACAGTGACCGCTGAAGCAAGCTGGGTCATCTCAGGACATGGAGACCCAAGGACCTATGCCCAGGTCACTGAGTGAAGGGCTTAGTAAACCTGAGAGTGGCCATGCTGTTCTCCAAGGTGGCCCTACTGAGCCCTGAGCACGGGAAACTAAGTTTGTGTAAAGTCAGAGTGAGAGAGTTGGAGGGTTATTTAGGTCACTGGTATTAAGCACCCACTTTAAAATATCTCTCTGGAGGTTGAGGATTTAGCTCAGTGGTAGACGCTTGCCTAGTAAGCGCAAGGCCCTGGGTTCGGTCCCCAGCTCCGAGAAAAAAAAAAAAAGAAAAAGAAAAAAAAGAAAATAAAATATCTCTCTGTTAATGATGACACCAATCAAACCAGAGCCCTCAGGTTTTCCAATAATCTTTGCCTAAAATGTCTTAAAAGCTAAGAAAGCACGCTTTCTTCAAGAGTTGACCTCTACATCTATGCCTTCAAGGTACTTGGGAGGCAGAGGCCGGAGGATCTCTGTGAGTTCAAGGTCAGCCTGGTTACCATAAGAGTTCTAGGACAGCAGACCCCCACTGCCCCCACAATATCCCAGATACCTGATAAGCTTAGGCAGGAGGCTCAGAAGTTCAAGTGTTGTCTGGGCTACAGAATGAGTTCAGGTCCCGCCTGTTTAACTTACTGAGACCCCTATCTGTAAATTAATAAGGAAACCGATTGGGGCCGTACCTCTGCCACTAACCTAGCATGCACAAGACCATCAGTCCCCAGTTCAGTCCTCAGACGTGGGGAGGGGGAGGTCTAAGAATCCGGGAATTAGGTTATGTTTCATCAGAAAGTGCATGTTAGTTAAAAACACGGGTTTTTAAATACTTCGCAAAGTGACAAATGTGCACAGTGAACTAAAAGAGTGACCTTTGCAGGGGAATCTTCTAGCTTTTGTTTTATTTTAAAACGGTGATAATCCAAATATATATTTATCTTAAGATTTTGATTCGATACTACCTTATTGGTTCTCTGGGTTCCTAGAGTCTCCTCTGGCAATGCCGTGTTCTCAGGGAATTTTGTAAGATCCCAGATTTCTCCATATTTAGAAATGGCGTCCCTTCCCACCCAGTAGAACAATGAACTTACCTCCTCCTTTAAAAATAAGATGTAATTATTTGTGTGTGATATGTGTGTGCATTCACGGGCCACAGCACGCTGTGGGGGTCAGAGGACAACTTTGTTGAATCGGTCCTCTCCTCCTATCTCCTGGGGACAGAATTGAGTCAACAGCAAAAGCCTTTCCCTGCTGAGCTGTTTCCACAGCCCGGGGAATAAGACACCAGACAGCTCAGACAGAGCCCCCAGCTTCGGGCTTCTGAGGATGAGTAGATGGGAGTGGGGCTGACTGGTGCTCTGAGTGCTTCCGCCTCACGTGGAGATGCCTGCCTGGCTGCAGGAGGAGAGAGGACGATGGCTGGGAGAGGCTTGGGCTTCTCAGCTTCAGGCCCCTCTTCCAGGTTCAGAGGACACACCTTTACCTCCCCACCTCCCCACCTCGAGTCTGTTTTTGGCTTTTGGCTAGATTCATGTAGACTTCTTTTTAATAAAATACTGAGGTGCTGGAAAAACTCTTGCAAACAACTAGAAGATATTGTCCATAATGCTCTTCCGCATCTAGTATCTGATTTTATGAACTAGTTCTGTTCGTTCACCTGATTCTTGTACTTCTTTTTCAAAAAGAAACGAGTTTGGGGTCGGCAACATAGCTCACTGGGGAGAGGGGCTTGCTGCTGAGGGTGGCAACCTGAGGTCGTTCCCTAGAATCCACGTAGTGGAAGGAGAGACCTAACCCCTACACACCGAACTCTCTCTGAGTAAATAAATACAATTTTAAAATAAAAGAAGGACAGTTTGTCACCTGGAGACGGTTAACTTCCTTAGACCCCCTCCCCCATATTTATACAGATCCTTGTACCCAGCTTATGTATGCTTAAGTATTGCTTCTTATAAATATTGTTTGCATTGAAGTAAGCTTCCTGTCCCTTAAGGATTTCTGTCGCTGGTGCTGGTTTGTAAGGTCACTCTGTGCATCAGCAGTCTTAACTGTTTCTACGTCACCTTCCCCTCACCCCCAACCCCCAGCATCTGGGAAGCCACTGAGTGGAAAGATAACCAAGTTGGAATTACTAGACGAGACGGCAGTCGACTGTGCTGGTCCTTCAACCTCTCGTTGCTAGGTGATCTTGCGATGAGTCATCTCACATCCCTTCGTGTTTTTAGAAAACCATCCTTGAAAAGCAGATTCTGTCGAGGTGGAGAGTAAACGGGCACCGGTGGCTGTCACCCCAGGTGGAAAATGGAGTCATACAGCATTGAACAGTACTGAGGGGACTGGGTAGATTCAGGGGGGCAGAGAAGAACCACCAGAAGGTCATGAAATGAAGGAAGGATTGAAGTCACCGTGTGGCCTACCTTCCCTCACAGCATACTACCAGGCCGGATCCTCTGCAGGCTTTTGTTGTTGGTTTTGGTTTTAGCTTGGGTTTTTGTTTCGTTTTAATTTCAGTTTGGTTTCTATTGAAGTAAGGTCTCCCTGTGCATCCCTGGCTGGCCTGGAACTTGCTGTACACATAGACCAGGCTAGCTTTGAACTTCTAGAGATCCCCACTTGCTTCTGCCTTCCAACCACTCAGACTAATGGTGTGTGCCCACATCTCTGCCTTTTTCAAAAAATGTTATTGATGTGTGTATGTCTGTGTGGGGATGTGTGCACACGAGCCCACGTGCCCTGCTCTCAGAGGCCAGAAGAACGGGTTGGATATGCTAGAGCTGGAGTTACGGGAGGTTGAGAAAGAGCTAATACAGATGCTGGGAATTGAACTTGGGTCCTGTGCGAGAGCAATATGTACTTTCCATCACCCAGCCATCTCTGCGGTCCCTTTTGTTTCTGCAACAGTGCTGCTAATGTTCTGCCAATATCTTCTCCTTCGTTCCTCACTTAGTAGGTATCCTTACTTATCTATCTTTTTACTTAATACTTGTCGATGGGTTACCATGGGAGCTGCTACTTCCAATAGAAAGGAAGGCAATGAGGAATTATCTATATTACTAATACTTAACCTAAACCAAGACTGAAAGGAGTGACAGGCTAGTGTTTGAGGTTTAAAACTAAGATATTGGTTCTATCCAATGCTGGCTTGCTCTCTTGCATCTAGGAAAGTCGTTAGAATGAAGGCGCTGGTTGAATGTAGGAGCACAGGCTGGCCCAGGGAGACTGTCTTTGGGCACAAAAGGACACAGAAAGAATCCTGAATAGTAGATGTCCCCCCGGAAAGTGTTGGGTGGAGGTCCATTTGTTAAAAGTGCAGAGAAATTGCTGTGAGTTCTTAAACAAAGATAAATACTTTATCGTCGATGGAGTGTGTGAGAGAGCGTGGCGTTGGTCTTCTTGATGAAATGCAAGTGTTGTGTACAAGGAAATAAGAAGCTTGGAGAGCAAGTGTGGACGGACTCTGAGGAAACGCTCATGTGGCCTCCCGAATGGTGGGTCTGCACAGAAGCAAAGCTGTTGAGTGGCATAAAGTCAAGAGACTGGGTGACAAATGCCTTATGTCACACAAGCAAAAGTGAACAGATGTATTTTTAAGCATTTAGACTCTAAGACTGGAGACAAGGCCCTAGTGACAAGCCTTGAGCCTTCCAAAGTGAACTGGCTGGGGATCCATCTGCTCGCCTTAGAGAATGCTGACTTTGAGGTAGTCACTCGAAGAAAACTTGCTACAGAAATCTGGAACACTTTCAGAACAAAAAAGAAGTCGAAGGTTTTTCCTATTATTAATTAATTTTCTGTAAATTAATACTAAGATTCGTTGTTGGCAAACCAATCCGGATAGCTATGAAGCAATGTTGTTTTTAGTGACCTCCCTTGGAGTAAATAGCTTATACTTTGCCCTCAAAACTATGAATGTGCCATGCTATAGGCAGAGATTTGATTAAGATCCAAAGAGTCTTTGGACTATTTCTGTTTCCAGGAACTTTTTTTTTTTTTGGTTCTTTTTTTTTTTCGGAGCTGGGGACCGAACCCAGGGCCTTGCGCTTCCTAGGCAAGCGCTCTACCGCTGAGCTAAATCCCCAACCCCTCCAGGAGCTTTTTATACAAGGCAGACAACTTGCAGACGTTTCAGAGAAAGCAGCCTTGAGGGGTCTTACAGAATCACAGAGCTGGAGGTGGTCATAAGAGTTAAATAAATGGCCAGGGGCAGGGTGGGGGTGGGACACTTAGAGTGAACGATTAAACTTCACACAAAGATCAGTAGAAAAATGTAAAATACAGACAGAAGGCTCGGCGAAATGAGGATATTGGGGGTAGCCAAAGGAATGATGTTAACTCATACAGTTGGTAAAGATTGTGAGAGTGGGGGAGGCTCCTTGGCAAGAGGGGACAAACCAGGCGGTTTTTGAAGCCATGTAGAGCACAAAGGAGATGGGACATTACCCAGAAGACTTCAGAATGAGGGGTACAGGTTACTGGCGGTTGGGGTATTGAGCGAGATGTCCCATCATTTTGTAGAGTAAAAGGAAACACTTGTCAGTTAAGAGCATAGCAGTGACACGTGAAGAAACTCATGTTGGGGGTCACTTTCTTTGTCAAGAGGAGACATTGATGTCTGAAAATAGAATGACTTGGCAATGACCACCTGACAGCCGCTGGCAGGTGTGGGTGTAGGTAGGAGGCAACTGATGGCTGCCTGAGGGCCAGGGTAGGCGAATGTCAGAGACTCATAGTCTAGTCCCGGAAAGGGATGTTTGACCATGACTGCCGTGTTATTCGAAGTTCCAACCCACAAAACTATGGGGTCCTTTTATTCCCCCAGCAAACATGCAGAGGTGACCTGTGAAATAAGACACACCACGTGACCCTTGGTCATTGGGTTTCCCCAAAATAAGCAAGTAGCTACCCCACTTGTAAGACTGTAACTATGGCAACAGCCTGGTCCCCTTCTTTTGTCCTCTTCTTCCCATTGTTCTTTCTGCACAGAGGAGCCCTTGTTCTATACCAGCTAGGTCTCATTGTTCTCCTGCAGTATTCCTGGGTGTCCTGCTGTGCTGAGAAGAGAGCTTAGTCTTCAAGCAGGTTCTCTGTCCCTCGTGATCTCCCATGTGGCCTTGTTTCCCTCACTGCCCAACTCCTGCCTCTCAGCCCCTTACCCACCTGAACTGTTCTTACTGGGAGAATTATACGCCATCCCCGTTTGCTTGGCCTGGAACACGCTGGGGAGTCCTTAGGGACTGATTGTCACTCACCCATCACATAAATGTTACCTCTGCAGAAAGGCCACTCAGACACCTCAGCCTACGGGAATTGTCCACAGAGTACACACATCACTAAGTGACATCTTCCTGTTTGTTTTTTGACTAACTTACATCTCTTACAACATAAAGCAGGAAGCAGGGATGTTTGCCTCCTGCTCACCACTGTGTTGCCGTTCTAGGCACCGTGCCTAAAAGACACAGAGTGTTCAGTCAAGTTTCTAACCGAGGGAAGACATACTCCATTTCTTTTATTTCAGTTTAATTTGCTTAGCCATTCTATTCCCAAGGACCTCTTAACAGTCAGCAGGCATTAGGAGTTTGTCAGTTTTTAACTAGGGTTTGCTTTGCTCATGTCTGCTTGACACGGTAGTAGGGGACTCGGTTCCTCTCTGATCCAGCGTTGTGATTGCTAGGACTGACCGTCCCTGTAAGATTTCTTAGGCGGTTAAATTCAAAACCTGTTTCATTCCCTTCTCGTCCACTGCTCCAATTAATGACATCTAAAAAAAAAAATCTCCTTTCATATATATCTTACATAAGAAAGTCGTCAGTTTTGGGTAGGAAGCAGTTTTGTAACCAACACCTTTGGCAGCTCTGCCCTCAGGAACACATTGTGACACTGTCACCTGCCAGGCTGAGTCCCTTCTTTTGTTTGGGAATACTTCCTGCTGCCCTCCTCTCCCAGGAGTTCTGAAGCAGCCAGGTAAACCCAGCACCATGGCATACCCCATGCTAAAATGCCAGCATGCCCTTCTCTCGAGGGACCCGCTGGAGAAAGAGAAATAAAATATCAGTGCTTCGTGAAGGTGGGCACAGAGCAGGAATCCAAAGGCCAGGGTGCTATCATCCAATGAAGTACGTGTAGATAGGTTCGGACCACCCTCCTTCCAGGGACTGAGCGGCTGTCCTGGGCTCTAATGCTATATAATTAATACATCCATTCCTCGAGGCCATGCTAGCTGCTGGTGCCATGAGGCCTGCTTACCATTAGCATGGGTGCAAGCATTAATTAGCCCATCTTCCAGCCCCTGAGCTGGGTGTCATTATTCATGCTTTCCAAACAAGGAAAAACTGCGCCCAGACTCTGAGTGCTGTGTCGCTGGGCTTAATAAAGAATCCTGGAATTCCTCACTCTCGATGATGCATTCCCTGCCCTAGGGAGTCTACCTGTAGACCGCCAAATGGGACAACCATGGAGTCGGGAGTAACTCCAACACAGGTTGTGCACACTGTCCATTTTGGCTCCAGCCTGGTGGTTGTCTGCAGGAGAGGCTGTGGCAGGAAAAGGGAGGCTGGCTTGCCTCAGGAAAGAGCAGGGACCTGCGGTGTGACTGGATCTTTGGAGAGATGTTACCTGAGCAGTAGTGAGAGCTGTCTAGGACCTCAGGAAGTGAGCTGTTCTAAACAGCAGAGTTTTCTGGATGGCTTCTTTTTGGTTCTGTAGGTTCAAAAATGTCAACATTTTTTGTTATTGTTTTGAGTACTTAACTTTTCTTTCAAGAAGAGTACACTGAACATTATTTAGATTTTACCTGGAAAGGCACAGTTATTTTGGATAAGAACAGTTGTGTAGAAATACAGAAATGTTCCCACAGCTTGTTGAAGGAGAGATTCTTGGTTGGTGTGCGTGTGTGCATGTGTGTGTGTGTGTTAGTGCAAGCCTGTATACTCACTAGGGAGTGAACTCACAGTTCTGTACATTCTGAGCACACATCTTCACTACCAGGGAGCTGCACCCTTAGCCCTGAAGTGTGTACCCTATCTACTATTATAGTAAATTATCACTTGAGTATTACTTTTTTTTCTAGAAGTTTCCTTTGGCTACCTGTCATTTCTCACTTTTGTCAGTGTGGACCTTTTCAGATTTTGATGTCTAATCAGTTATTTGCTTGGAAATTAGCTCATAACACTCACTGGGGTCAGGAGGTCGGAGTCGCCCTCCCCGGTATTACTTTTGTGTGTATCTCTCTGTGTGTACATTTATGTACAGGTGCCTGTCTATGTCTGCGTGTCTGACCCAGGAATTGATATCACGTATTGTCCCGACTGCCAGGGCAGTCAGCGAAGGTTGGGGACCACCTAGGAGAGAATGGAGGACGAGAGACGTAAAGAAGGAAGCCAGAGTCTGATCAAGCCGACAAATTTTATTTTTTTCCCAAGGCTGAATGTATACCATAGCAGGGGTAGCAGAGGGAGGGGGGAAGCAGGAAACATTTACGCAGGCCAAGGACACAGCTCTCTTGTGGTCAGGCAATTGGCTGATGTTGACAGGATGTTAACTCCTCAGAAAGGGCACAAGTTTGTCATATCATTATTCATCCTGACCACCAGATTTTTTTCGCCTTCTGCAGCTGGGTGGGGATTTTTTCATTGCCCTGACCTCTTAATGAACCCAGTCTTACTTAACTTTAACTATAATATTAACATCAATAATGGAGAGTTTTAAGGGCATCGCTCCCAACCGCGTATCTTCCTTGGTCAGACTTCACCTGACTTTCTGAGACAGGGCCTCTGATTGAACATTGATTACAAAGACCAGGTGACCAACAAACCCCAAAGACCACTCTGTGTCTACCTCCCAGTAATGGGATTGCAGACATCTACTTACTCCATACCAGGCCTTTATGTTTCTACTGGGAATCTAAACCCTGCTTGGGTCGAACTCTTTATTGATTGAGCCCTCTCACCAGTGTCCTGCTCTATTCTTACCAATAGTCTTTCTTTATACAGAAACTTCGAAACACCAGCAAAAATAGAGAAAATAAAATAATAAACCACCACCTTCTCCCACTCCCATTTACACATAGTTTTAACAATTACCAAGGCCACATCTGCAACCCACCAGAGACGCACACAGAGCCAAGCCTGGCTGGCCAGATGGCTTAGCAGGTAAAGACGCTCACCACAGAGTCCTAAGTTGGATTCCTAGAACACACATAAAGATAGAGAGAGAAGACCAACACGCGTGCTGTGGCACATTTGAACACACATATGTATGCACGTGAGCACATACACAACACATATACATATGTGTGCATGTGGGAGCAAATATAACACACATGTACACACCTTTTAACTTTTCACACCTTTTAACTTTTCAAAAATCAAAAAAGCCAAACCTATCGGTGTGAACTCACATTCAACATGCAATAAATACAGACAGTTACATACATAACTGTTTGTGTTTATTTGTAATTAAGGTATTAGAAATTTAGGTATGGGGGCTGGAGAGGTGGCTCAGTGGTTAAGAGCACTGACTGCTCTTCCAGAGGTCCTGAGTTCAATTCCCAGCTACCACATGGTGGCTCACAACCATCTGTGATGGGATCAGATCCCTTTTTCTGGTATGTCTGAAGACAGTGACAATGTGCTCATATACATAAAATAAATAATTAAAAAAAAGAAATGTAGGTATGTAAGGTATTATAAATACATTTTACTTTCTGGTTTTTTAAGGTTTATTTATTTATTTGTATATATATGTGTGTGTGTATATATATATGTGTGTGTGTGTATATATATATATATATATATATATATATATTTCTGTTTCTCTAGAGTATCCTGACTACAGAGTGTATAGGAACTTTCTGAACCAGCTCCTCAGTTTTCTCATAAGTCTAGAATTGGTTTAAGGAATAAACCCCCTTAAATTGGAAACTCAGTACTAGTCATAAAGTTATTTTTCCCATAAATATGTCAGTATGCATCTCTAGAAAAGATGCCGTCAAAACCAACAACCACAATACTGTCATCACACTGATGGAAACATTGATTACGTCACATTAGCAAGTATCATGCCGAGGTCCTAATTACCCCAGTCATATAAAATGTCCTAGATGTGATTTCAGTTTCTATTCTAAAGGATGGTTAGTTAATTTAGAGATAAGGGTCTCGCTGTGTATCTCTGGCTGTCCCGGAACTCACACAGATCCACCTGCCCTGCTTCCTCAGTGCTGGGATTAAAGGTGTGCACCACCATACAAGCTCCGTCCCTCCTTTTCCCCTTGTGAAGTGTTCCATATCCCGGGTTCCTCTGGGTTTGTGCTCCGTGTCACTGAACTTCCCCGCCATCCCCAGTATGTACTGGCACACAGAAAACTCACCATGGAATCTTGACTCATTTATCCGGGGGAAGGCTGTTTCCCAGACGGTGCCTTGTATAGTAAGACATCCACCAGTTTCTCACTTTTGTGACACGAAGATCGATATTCTCCTCTGGACACCTCCCTCTCAGAGCCCTTACCAGACTGTTACGGTCACCAGTGACCATTGCTTCAGCCATCACCTTGTCCAGTCACGTGTGTCAGCTGGGACTTTTCTATTGGAAGAACTTTCCTGCATCATGGTTTCACTACCCAAAAAGGCTCACGAGGAAGACAGGGCAAGTGCTTGATTTAACTCCCTTATTTCCCGGTTTCTGGAATAATGGCTTGTTGCATTAGAAACCTCTAGTTAGGGCCACAGTTTTCTGGTTATCTGGGCCGTATTTGCAACGACGCAAGTCATAGAGACAAACAGATATTATCAGGAAAATAATGACTGGAAGCTGTGGGCTTCTTAGGCTTGAGGGTCACTGGCACGTTTTACCTTTAAAAATGGCCACTTAGAGCTGGGAAGATGGCCCAGTGGGCGGACTGCATGCTGTGCCAGCACAAGAACCTGAGTCTGACTCCCAGCATCTACACATAAGCTGGGTGTGCTGGTGAGATCTGTAAGCCCAGCAGTGGGTAGGGGGTGCTGTGACAGGCCACTGGAGCTCCTTGGCCAATCAGCCTAGCCAACAGATGATCTACAGGTTCAGTAAGAGGTCCTGCTGCAGAAAATAAGGTAGAAAATTATTAAGGGAGGCAATTGGCATTAACCTCTGTCTCTACATGCATGTACAGGTGTGTGCACTTGTACCCTCGTGAACACATCCATATAACATGCACACTCCCACAGCCCTTTGCTTGCACCGGCACACAGACACCACACAAAATAAATGTTAGAGAGAGAGAGAGAGAGAGAGAGAGAGAGAGAGAGAGAGAGAGAAAGGCAGACAGAGACAGAGAAAGCACACTTGGAGTAGTATAACAAAACCTGGTGGAGGGAAAGAGAGGAGAAAGGAGAGAGAGAGAGAGAGAGAGAGAGAGAGAGAGAGAGAGAGAGAGAATATACTTAGAATAGTATAACAAAACCTGGGTTGGGAGGGAGGGAGGGAGAAAATGGGGAGAGGGAGGGAGAGAGTGGTAAAGGGAGGGGAAGGAGGGGAGGGAGGGGGGGAGAAAATGGGGAGAGGGAGGGAGAGAGTGGGGGAGGGAGGGGAGAAGGGAGAGAGAGAGGGAGGGAAGAAGGGAGGGAGGGAGGGAGAAAATGGGGAGAGGGAGGGAGAGAGTGGGTAAGGGAGGGAGAGGAGGGGAGGGAGGGAGAAAATGGGGAGAGAGTGGGGGAGGGAGGGAAGGAGGGAGGGAGAAAATGGGGAGAGGGAGGGAGAAGATGGGGGAGGGAGGGGAAGGAAGGGAGGGAGGGAGGGAAATACTTGGAATAGTATAATGAAACCTGTTTTGGAAGAGAGGGAGAAGTGGCCCACAGGGAGTGGCATTTCCAGGAACAGTGAGCAGTCCCTGACACCATCACTGGTTGAGGTCATGTGTGAGGCAGAGAGAATGGAGTGAGGGGTAAACACCAAAAGAAAGGTGGCATGCACAGTTCAGTGAATCAAAGGAAGCAGAGAGCTCGTGCTTTGGCAACCCAGGCTCCATTGAAGGCTGACAGCTGGCCTTGACCTCATAATACCATTCTCCCCTAGAGTCTAAGTCTACTGAGATGCTAGCCCGATGGGTGAGTCTTCTTTCTAGACTTTTTTTTTCTTTTACTTCTACGGAACGTAAGACACTCTTCAAGACATGTAATTAAAAAACGCATTCATCCGTTGGCACCCTCTGCACCATGTTCCCGTGTGCACTCAGGTAAACACGGGCTTCCTTATCCACCGAGGAATACGATGTGTGGTTATGTCTTTATCAGAGGAGTGCTGCTCGCTTAGAAGGAATGAGGGAATGATTACATCTGCCAAACTACCCCGTGACTCAGAGGATGACCTGTAGTAGGCCTGAAAACAGAGCAAAGCAAAACAAAACGAAACAAAACCAAATACGACCATGTGGTTGAATAGGTCTGTGGTCTTCTGAAAAAAAAAAAAAACAAAACAAAAAAAAACCCGACGTTAAAGAAAGCTGTGTTCAGATAGGCAGCTGTGATCCTCCATCTTTTGCCAGCGTGTCCTTAGTTCGATTTGTGGCGCTGGGGGGTGGAACTGAGGACTCGGCCAGGGCTCTACCGCTGGGCCACACCCGCAGCCCAGTGCTGGTGTGTTTGACAGAAGCCACCACGCTGTTAATGTGTCAGCGGTCTATCAGGAATCCCTATAGTGTGCAACAGCTCGCAAACCTCTGTAATTATACAGTCTTTCCCTTTTTATGTGCTTTTACGTTTGGGGAGATTAAAACGCCCAGGAAACTTTAACTGCCCCCTTTAAAGTCCCAACGCTTTTACTTTTTCATTTACTCGTTTATTGTTCTTGCTGTGAAGACGAGGTCTCGCCGTGTATAGCCCAGGCTAGCCTATGACGTATGGCAATCCTGCTGACTCTGCTTTGCGTTGGCTGGAATCACAGTTAAGCACCTCTGTAACATAAATTCATTCTCTGTAACCTTTGCAACATAAATTCATTCAGAAGTTTGGTTTTTTTGTTTTTTGGTTTTTTTTTTTTTTCTTTTTTTCCGGAGCTGGGGACTGAACCCAGGGCCTTGCGCTTGCTAGGCAAGCGCTCTACCGCTGAGCTAAATCCCCAACTCATTCAGAAGTTTTCGCTGCATTCGAATTACTAAAGATGCCTGGGTGAGGTGGTCCATGGGATATTGCATTTGATGTCAGCTTGAGCTGTAGAGTAAGTCCCTGACTCAGGACAACAACAAAAATGAGATATTACGAATAGATTCGAAGGACTGGGGATATAGCTCAGCGGTTAGGAGCACTGGCTGCTCTCGCGGAAGATCCATTCCCAGCGCTCACATGGGGAGCTCACAGCCCCCTGTAACTCTAGTTCCAAGGGGATCCAGTGCTATCTTCTGGCCCCTGCAGGCTTGAGGCACACATACGTATATGCACATATGTATTACTCAGGCATATTAAATAGATAAATAAAGGAAATTAAATACATTTAGTGTCTCCCTCTGATGGAAGGAGGAGCAACTCCAGTTCCAAAGTCTACCTGGATCTCTTTTCCATCCCTCGGAGAGCAGGCCCCGCAGCGGAGAGGTCTTCCCTGGTTATCAGTAGAAGCGGAGTCCGGGGACTCCATGCAGAGTTTGCTCGGAGGAGCTGAGCTGTGCCTGGGCAAGAGCAGCAGGCCTCCTGTATTCCGTGGAGGCAGGCTCTGGAAGAGAGGAAATACTGGGCTTCCGATGCGATATTTTTCAAAGGCAAAGGACACAAAACTTGGGACGTAAAAGTGGGTGAGACGGGGGAAGGGCTGGGGACCGGATCTGGATCTCAGGCGGGGGGCGGGTAACCAGGGGAAAGCAGCTCTACTTGCCCTAGCGATACTGGAAGCTACTTGGAAAGGATATTTGGAACTTATCTGAGGGTTTTTTAGCTTGACTCATAGCTTTAAAAGACTTAAGTATATGATGTGCAGCTTTCCAACTAGAATCTTGTTTTCTGTTTTTTAAAATTAATGTTCGGGCAAATTTGGCCAGTTTAAAACAATACTTATTATCAGCACATATTAATTATACGTAGTTTGTTTCATTATAACTTTTTCTCAAGACAGGGTTTATCTGGGGTTTTTGTTTGTTTCTATCTTGGTTGTTTTTTGGGTTTTGTTTGTTTACTTCTTCTTTTTTTAAAGATTTATTTATTTTAAGTATGTGAGTACACTGTAGCTGTCTTCAGAAACACCAGAAGAGGGCATCAGACCCCATTACAGATGGTTGTGAGCCACCATGTGGTTGCTGGGAATTGAACTCAGGACCTCTGGAAGAGCAGTCAGTGCTCTTAACCACTGAGCCATCTCTCCAGCCTCTGTTTGTTTATTTCTCGTTTAGCTCTGGCTGTCCTGGAACTCATTCTGTAGTTCAAGCTGTCCTCAGACTCACAGAGATCTGCCCCTGCCCAGCCTCTGCCTCCAGAGTGCTTGGATTAAAGGTGTGTGTGACCACTGCCTGGCTAATAACATTTTGATATATTATAATATAGTTTAATTATATTTTCTCCCTAGTACTATCTTTTGTCTTCTCCAACTCCCGCTGATTACCTTCCTCTCAAAAGCTAGTCAAATAGAGATACTTTATTATTATTTTTTTTTATAGTTCAGGACCTCCCCGCTCCAGATCCTCCCTCCCACAGTTCCTCATCCCCTTGCTCCTCCCCAGTTTCCAAGAGGATAATCCCCCCTCCCCACTCCCTGGAGCCTCAAGTCATCGTCTCTCACTGAAGCCACACCAGGCAGTCCTCTGCTGTATATATGTTGGGGGACATGCTCGGACCAGCTCCTGTATGCTCCCTGGTTGGTGGTTCAGTGTCTGAGAGATTTCAGGGTCTGGGTTAGCTGAGACTGTTGGTCTTCCTATGGGGTCACCCTCCTCCTCTGCTTCTTCCAACTTTTCCCTAATTCAGCCACAGACAGGGGTCCCCGAGTTCAGTCCACTGGGTGTAAGTATCTGTGTCTGTCTCAGTCAGCTGCTTGTTGGGCCTCTCAGAGGACAGCCAAAACCCAGGATAGCAAAAACAATTCTTAAGGATAAAAGAACTTCTGAGGAATCATCATCTTTATCCTCAATCTCTATTACAGAGCAATAGTGATTAAAAACTGCATGGTGTTGGTACAGAGACAGACAGGTATACCAATGGAATAGAACTGAAGACCCAGAAGTAAAACCACACCCTTACAAACACTTGATCTTTGACAAAGAAGCCAACAATATACAATGGGAAAAGAAAGCATCTTCAATAAATGGTGCTGGTCTAACAGGCAGTCTTTATATAGAAAAAATGAGAACAGAATCATATGTGTCACCTTGCACAAAGCTCAAGTCCTCGTGGATCAAGGACCTCAACATAAAATCAGACACATTGACTATAATAGAAGAGAAATAGGAAAGAGTCTTGAACTCATTGGCACAGGGGGAAATTTCCTAAACAGAATACCAATAGCTTAGGCTCTACGATCAAGAATTGATCAATGTGACTTCATGAAACTGGAAAGCTTCTGTAAGGCAAAGGACATGGTCAATAAGACAAATCAACAACCACAGATTGGGAAAAAAAACTTCACTAACCCCACATCCAATAGAGAGCTAATATCCAAAATATATAAAGAACTCAAGAAACTAACCTCCAAGAAACCAAACAACCCAATCAAAAGTGAGGCATAGAGCTAAACAAATCAGATACTTTTTAAAATACCAGTGTCGGGGGCGGGGGAGAGCTACACACACCCCAGCCACAGATGAAGTCAGAGAACAACGGTCACTATCTGTCTGCGGGATGGAACCCAGGCCATCAGTCTTGCTTGGTAAACGCTCTTAGCCTCTGCCATCGTACCTGCAGGGCCCGAGTAGGTCTTTAAAAGTCAGAATAAAGAGAGTGGCATTTTTCTGTTCCTATTACTGAAAATTCCAGCATTTTATATTTCACCTTCACGAATATAGGTATGAGGATATTCCTAAATGCACGTCCCATTAACTTGTAGAATTTCAGAATAATATGAGCAGATCACCCCAAGCGTGCTGAGGGACGTGGGGTGGAGCCGTGAGTTAGCCAGAGGTCTGAGCCTTCCATCTTTACGCGTTTGAGGCATAAATACTGTGAAAAACAGTTTTGCGTAAAATGTCTCCTGCTCTAGCAAAATGTATGAACTGAATGGGAAGGTGGGAGAAATGCAAGTGGGAAAAGGAACCCAAGACAGGAGAGCCTGGGAAAGGTGCGTTCCCAGCACTGAACGCTTTAAGAGGCGGATTTCAGTTGGCTTGGGTTGTCAGGTGGCCTCCGGGCTGGGCTCTGCCAGCTCAACTCTGGTGAATCAGAGTTGGGTTGGCACAGGCAAGCAAGGTTACGTTTTTGGGAGAGAAAGGTCCACAGGCAGAGATGGGGAGAGAGGGAGATGGGTCCTGTGGTTAGGGCATTGAGGATGATCATCCCCGTTGCTTAGAGTGGATGGAGAGTGTGTGCAGAACACAAGAACAGGATAGCTTCAGAGACGGACGGTGCCTGTGTGTGTAGCTTTGTCTTGAGGAGGATGGGCAGTGGCTGGAGGCTCTTGAGATGCAGATACTGGGGTCGAAGCTGTGAATTAGAAAGAACAGACAGGTTGGCTTACAAGGATTGGAAGAGAGATGAGCTGGGAAGATGAGAAATCCAAAGGTCAGGGACCAAGGAAGAGGTCTGACATTTAGAAAAGAGGCGCACTACTTTCTCGTAGGAGTTAAATCATTGTCTGAGCAGATGTAGTGGCACAAACCAATATCCTAGCACTTGTGAGTTGGAGCAGGGACATAAGGAGCTCCCAGGCTAGCCTTGGTTACATTCAAGGCTTGATCTGTAAAGAGAGTTCTAGGCCAGCTGGGGCTACAAAGAGAGACCCTGTTTAAAAAACAGAAACAAAACACAAAACCAACCAAACAACAACAACAACAAAAACTTCCACAAATTTTAAAAAAATAAATAAGAAAAAGCGATAGAAATCTCTAAAGTTTTTCAAAGATATCCCCAAAGATTTGCGCTGGGCATATATGGCCAGTAGTGGAGTATATGTAGATAACAGAAAAAGAGCTCCTTTGGAAGATACACTTTTGAAAAGTTAACACTTGTTCCTACGTACACCAAACTATTTTGTGGCCCCTAGTGTTTGTTTTATGGAACTGTCTGCTTTTTACAGTGAAAAACAAGGTCCTCACTTGGGCTGGGGAGATGGCTGCGCTTGCCCTGTAAACCCAAGGACTTGAGTTCAAATCAGCAGAGCATGTGTAACATCTGGATACAATGTTGCAAGTGTCTCTAACCCCAGGCTTCCTGCAAGGAGATGAGAGGCGGAGGCAGGAGAATTCCTAGATACTCATAGGCCAACCAAGAAACGCTGTTTCCAAAAGGAGACGGAAGGCAAGGACTCGCCCAAATTATTCCCTGATGTCTACACTCATGCTGTGACACACTTGTGCCTGTGTGCACAGTCAGACTCCTCCCTCTCCCTCTCCCTCTCACACGCACACAACACACACACAGAGCACAGGATTTAAGGACAGCAGCACCAAGCTCCTAGCTCAGGGGATTCACACAGTTACAACAGTAGGATATGTTTTTTCTTTTCTTTTTTTTTTTTTTTTTTTTCCGGAGCTGAGGACCGAACCCAGGGCCTTGCGCTTGCTAGGCAAGCGCTTTACCACTGAGCTAAATCCCCAACCCCAGATATGTTTAAGTTAACCTCGTCTGCACAGGCAATAGGGATGGGTCTTTACCCAGATGATGAAAACTCTTTTTTAACTTAAACGTCTCACATGGGAGGGGTGAGCAGTGTGACAAAGTGGACAAGGGGACGTCTGTGGGAAGCCTGAGAGTTTGTTTGCATGGTGCTCCGTGCACTGAGTAGCTTCTAGAACCCGGGGCATCTTACCCTCTCTTGAGCGGTGTCACTTAAAGAGAGAGGCCACACAGGCAGAGATCCCTTCAGCCAGTCTACAGTTGTACAAATGATCATGGGTCTCTACGCGTGCTGTGACTTGCACTCTAGCTGATGTTCCTGGCAGCTCCGACACCGAAGATTGACACAGAGACGGATTTATCTGTGATTAATTCATGGGAAGCTTGAGGAGAAGATTTTTTTTTCTTTCATGGTGATTGTGTATCAGGCCCATTCCGTGTGTGAAAATGTGTCTCCCTCTCCACAGTGACTCACCCTTGAAATAGGTTAGCCATCATGATTTAATAGCTATATACCTTTTGCAATTGTGGTTTGGAAGTGCCAGAGCCTTTTGCAAATGTTGGGGAGATTGCTCATGAGGGCCGTGAGGCGAGGTCAACTCTTTCTGGAATGCTCCATTCGAGCTGTTGATTAAAAAGCATGGCTTCCGGAATCACGTCTGCTAAAGTTCGAATCCAAGCTTTGCCGTGCGATAGCTGTGTGAGCCTGAGGTAGTTACCAAACCTCTCTGTGCTTCACTTTACTAACCTGCTTCATCACAGCCCTTAGATCATCTGCCACGAAGATTTGATAAAACGGTGCTGATACCATAAAGAGCAGTGAGAAGAAATCGTGCTTGTGAGGAAAGGCACCCCAGCACGTAGAATTGCAGGCATAGCTACGTGAACCTAGCCTTTCTTATTCAATATCGTCTCTGCTGTTTCAGTCTTATGTCTTGGTATCTTAAGGATGCATATATTGCCTGTTTGGGATGATATTTATTTTTTATGAATGATGGAGGAATCTCACAATGGAAAAGAGCCTGAGAGGCAGACTTGGATGGAGGGAGTGGCCGTGGTGTTGGCTCCGCCTTCCGTACTTGGTGAATGTTCACGGCAGGGGTCCCAGGGATGTTCTGCTGCAGTCAGAGGGGCTGAAATGTCAAGTTCAGCTAAGACAAGAAGTCAGCCTCCCCAAGACTTGCTGCCTCAGTTTACGCCAGGTTGCTGCTTGCAGAGTGAGTCATGTAAGGCTGTCTTAAGTTAGACTACATTCACCTAGCTTCAGAAAATCCTTAGTGAAATGTCTCCCTCACTCTTCCCTGGTGGGCTGAACTGTGACTGGAAGTAAGATGGCGGGTCCCGGATGAAGACCCTTTGTGGCGATGCCCCCTCCTTCAGATCTGTGCTGCGGGGAGCAATTTTCTGCTCAGGTTCCTGGGGCTGAGAAAAAGCCTTTTTGTGTGGGGTCTCATCAGAGGTGGATGTGAAAAGTTCCTTCTTGTCTGAAGGCTCTCCAATCATGAAGAGAGCTTTTCATTCTCCCTGGGTTGGTTCTGAGCAGAGAGCTGCGACCAAAGGCTTGGAAGGCGTGGGCCAAGTTGGCACTTCCTCTGCTGCAGGGCAGGGAAGGCTGCAAAGAGCCTCCACCCTGTGCAAAGGAGGCGGGCACAGTAGTTGGTCTTCCTGGAGGGGAGCCCAACATCAGTACCAGGCTGTGCCTGAGCTGGGAGGTGCATCAATGAAAAGGCCATGTGGGGAGGGGGCAGGTTTAGAAGACTGCAGGATGATCCTTCACAGATCGTCCTGTTAGGCCAGATCTTTACGTCCTGTAAAACTTTCAAGTATTAAGGGTGCCCCAAAACGAATATGCAAATAAGTGGGTACGTGTTTTTCTTTTGTGTTAAGATTAGATCAGCCTTATCGCTCTTTCTAAACCGTCATTCCAATTATGTTTATAATCAGATAAAGCCAGTTAAACTGTGGTTTATATGGAGACGGGTGATAGCTCCGATCTGGAAACTGATGTACATGCCGAATTATAAAACCCGTGCTGAAAGTAATTGCTGGGTAGACTTGTGCCGGGCGGTTTGTGCCTCTCACATATCTGCTAAGGACAGGGTGACATTTGGCAGAGAGTAAGTCAATGGAAATTGTGTCAAAGATAGGTCTATATGCCATCTGAGACATGACCTTTTATAATAACATGCAGATAGAGCCATATGCCACCTGCTGTGAGTGCTGATTAGTGATATGTACTGATCATTGGTGCCCCGCCCCATTAATATGTTGAAAATCTATCCGACAATATGATGGTTAGGAATTGGGGTCTTTGGAGTTTCTGGTTCCTGAACCAAAACACACATACTATGTCTGACTCTAGCAATAAAATATATGAATATATTAAAATATATAGTATTATATATATGTCTATTTTAATATATGTATATGTGATATGTATATATAATATGTACATATTATAATATAATATATACATAGTATAATGTAATATGTCATATAATACTATATTGTATATGTTAAATATATTAGTGTGTATTTATATATACACATATACTAATATATGTGTATATATTAAAATATGTACTTATATATCATGCATATTAATATATACATATTTTTAGTGCTAGAGCCAGAAATAGTGCATGTGAGCGCACGTGTGTGTGTGTGTGTGTGTGTGTGGTATTATGGTGGAATATAAGTATATATGTATATGTATGTATATATATATATACATATATATATATATATATGCACGTATATAGTGGCCCAGTACTGTAATCTCGGCCCTTTGGAAGACTGAGGCAGGAGGATTGCTATAAGTTCAAGGACTCATGGCTGGGCTATGTAGTAAGTCAGAAGCCAGCCTGAAATGAGACGAGAGAGGTTATGGAGAAAGAGAGAGGATATGAGTGAATGCCTTTGATGTCACACTTCCCAGCCTTCAGAATGGTGAGGAATGCATCGGCTAGCTCTAGGCTAGCAGCTCAGTCTATGGCGTTCTGTTATGCTGGCACGAATGGTCTAAATCATACGGCATTACTCTCTGAGCCTTTTTAGCCAGCCAAGGACCTTTCTAAGGTTTGTTCTAATCGGTGCATGCCTCTAGGACTAAAGCATGTGACTGACAAGAGAAGCCTTGTCAATGTTCAATGAAGTTTGAGTGAATCAACACAGTTCTGGTGACCCTTCACATCAAGATCATTACTCGGCTAAGGAACCATCCCCTCAACTAAACACATATCCCCGGGGGTCCACATGATCCAGCATTACGTGTTCTTTCTCGTGTCAAGGCAGAAAGGCTGACAGCACAGCAGCTCTGACAGGTGTGGACCTCAGTGTCCCAATTGCTCTCATAGTCCTCCTTTATGACCCAGAAGTGTCCCTTTGTCATTTGTGCACTTCCTAAGTCCAGGTCACCTCAGAGTGAGACCCAGTGGTGGTTAGAATAGGTTTGGCCCTCATTAAATCATGTGTTGGAATACTTGGCCATAGGGAGCGGCACTATTAGGAGGTGTGGCCTTGTTGGAGGAGGTGTGGCCTTGTTGGAGGAGGTGTGGCCTTGTTGGAGGAGGTGTGGCCTTGTTGGAGGAGGTGTGGCCTTGTTGGAGGAGGTGTAGCCTTGTTGGAGGAGGTGTGGCCTTGTTGGAGGAGGTGTGGCCTTGTTGGAGGAGGTGTGGCCTTGTTGGAGGAGGTGTGGCCTTGTTGGAGGAGGTGTGGCCTTGTTGGAGAAATATGTCACTGTGTAGATGGGCTGTGAGGTCTGCTATGCTCAGGCTGCGCCTGGTGCAGAAGATAGTCTCCTCCTGGGTGTCTTCTGATCAAGATGTATAACTCTCAGCGCCTCCAGCACCATGTCTGCCTGGATACAGCCATGATGGTAATGGGCTAAACCTCTGAAAGTGTAAGCCAGCCCCAGTTAAATGTTGTCTTTTATTAGGGTTACCTTGATCCTGGTGTCTTTTCAGAGCAATAAAACCCTAAGACACACCCCCAACTCGGCGTCTGCTCTTCTTTGGAAGCTCAGCAGAACAGCGGGGAGTTTTGTGTGCACGCTCTGTTACTGAGCGCCTAGAGCTAGCTATCTTCATAGCCCCGCTGTGAACCAAGTACCAGAGACCAGAAGACTCTAAACAGCAGACATCGTGCATGCCCCACAGCTCTTTCTCACTGTGTAGACCTGGCTGGTCTGGAACTTAGCTGAGTAGACCAGATTGGCCCCAGACTCACAGAGATCTATCTGCTATCTGCCTGCCTCTGCCTACCAGTTAAAGTGCTGGGATTAAAAGCAAAGCCATGATGTGCCACACCTTTACCTTTAATATACTAACAAACTCACAGGAACAGGTTTTTTTTATTTTTATCTTTTGGTGTTTAGGATGGACCAGGGCCTCAGACGTGATAAGCAGGCACTCCTCTGAGCTGTGCCTCCAGACCACAAGTCTGCGCTCTCACTATATAAATACAATATAGGGATCCAATTTATAAGTTAGGCATTTATAATAAGTTTATTTGTGTAACACTACTTGAGATTTAAGTTTATAAGGGACATAAATTCCTGCTATCATCCCAGTGTGACTAAGACTTCATTGTCACTAAAAAACACATGCTTGGCCTAGCAAGCACAAAACCCTGCACAGAATGTGCTGCCCTCAGTCGTAGCACAAATCTGTGATCCCAGCACTTGGGAGGCTGAGGCAGGAACATGGGAAATGCAAGGCTAGCCTGAGTGATGTAGCAAGTTATAGGCCAGCTTAAGCTAAAAGGTGAAGACCTCTCTCAGAGACAAGAAGGGAGGGGGAAGGAGGTTAGGGAAGGAGGTGGGAGGGAGAGATGGAGGGAAGGAGGGACAGACGGACGGACAGAGGAATGGAGAAAAGCTGGTGTCCGAGTCCCCTCAAGCCCATCAGGGCTGGGATGAAGACGATTCTTGCTTGCCTGGTTAGACCTCAGGCTTCGGTGATATTCATGGGAGGTGTTCCCTAGACCCCATTTCTGTCCTAGGTTCATTCTGTCTCCATTTCTGTAATTGTAACGCTGAAAAGGAATCCCGTGGAACTTTACCATTAGCTATTATTTCTTGTGACACCAGGTCTTTCTTTTTTCACTTTAACTGATTTCGTTGGAGTGATGTAATAAGAGTCTAGAAGGATCTCACCTCAATATTGATTGTGACCTTTTTAAAAATCGAGCTGTTCATAAGCTATAAAGTTCACCATTTAAAATGTCCAAGTAGGCGGGTTTTAGTATGTTCACACGATTGTATAACCATCACTACCCTTGGATTTCAGAACCCTTCATTGCTTTCTCAAGGAAACCCTGTAGTTATTCTCATCCCCGACCCCTTGTCCCCTAGCTAGCACCAACCCCTTTTCTGACCCTTTGTATGTCTATTCTGGTATATGATATAAACAGGATTACCAGGTAAAGTTCTCTGTGTGGCTTCCGTCCCTCAGTGCAGTGTCTCCAATAGGCTTAGAGTTTTCAAAACCTATGTTAATGAAGGGTTCTTAAATGCTTCCCTTCTGGCCCACCACCCACTAGGGGAAGTGGAAAGGAAAGGTTAATAGGGCAAAGGGGGATGTGGGCCTGTTTAGAAATCGTTCTTTGGGGCGATTCCAATCTTTGTTGTCAGGGTTCGGTTCACATAAATTAGCCTCAGTGGCTTGAGCCAATCACAAGCACCATTCGCCAATCAGCAAAGGCAGTTTGACCTGTAAGAAACTGTGAGGCGCTGCCAATCAGCCGGAGTCCACAGAAGCATCCAGAAGCCACCAGAATCATCGCGAGAAGTTCTTTGGTGCATTTCTGTCTACGAAGTCACGACAAACGATGATCAGCAGTGAAGACGTCAAGGCAAACCAACACCACAGCCTCGTCCACTCTCCATTGGGTAATACTTATACCCTTTCCAAACATCACGTGTTCTCTCAAGCAGCCATGCTAGCAAAACACCATGGGCCCCTATTCCAGGCAGCTTCCAGAAAAACACCACCTGTCTGTCCTTAGCAAAACTTCCTCCCATGTGTTTGCCTCAGCAAAACTTCCTCTCATAAGACAGTGTTCCAGGAACACATCACGTGATACAACTGAGTCTCCAAAGAAACCAGAAATTTCCACTTTGTTTCCACATTGTGGCTCGTGTCAGCACTCCACCCTCCACTGGCAAGAGAGTCATCTTGTATTTATCCATCAGTTGAAACGTTGGGCTATTCTTGCTTTTTAATTAGTGAATAATTCTGTCATGAACATTGACCTTTAAGTTTCTGTGTAGATGCTTTCAATCCTCTTGGGTTTGCACCAGGAGTGGAATCACTGGATGTTACGGTCAGCTTGGGTTGACCATGGACCAGTTGCTTTAGAAATAGACATTTATTTCTCACACTTCTGGAGCCTAGAATTCAAGATTAAAACATCAGCATGGACAGTTTCTGGGGGAGAGTTCTTAAGAGAGAGACCCCTCAGAACCTACCTTTTTACTGGGTCTTCCCATGGCCTTTCCGGGGATGGAGGGAAATGGGTGGGGTAGGGTGGAGAGACAGAAGAGGAGATCTCGTTTCTCCTGGTACTGTCAAGGCTCTAATCCCATCATCAGAGCACAATATTCATGACCTGATTAATCCAATCTGTTTACCTCCCAAAGGCCCCACTTAACACTGTCATGCTGAAATAAGGTTCCAGTAAATCAGAGGATGGCAAGTGTATTCAGCCCAGATGACTGAGGCAAATGGCAATTGTGTTTAACGTTTGTGGTCAGTGTTTTACAACCACAGAAACAATGTGGAAAGGCCCTGTTTCAGCATATTCTCACCAGCACTCAACGTATTTTTTTCATTTTATCCATCCCAATGGGTATGGTATGGCATCATGTTACTGTGGCTTTGATTTGAGTTACACACACATACACACACACACACACACATACACACACATACACACACACATACACACACACACACACACACACACACACACACACACATAGAGATATATTTTTTCACTGTTTGCTATCTTCTTTGGAAAAAAGTGTCTCTTCTTTTGTGTTCTGTGGGCCACTTCTTTTATTTTCTTAGAAGCATAGATGCTTTTAATTTTGAAGACCTACTGGTTGGTTATGCTTTAGGTCCATAAGGAGCTAAAATTAGCTTCAAAGTTACAAAGATGAAATTAAACCTGTCATCTCATTGTCCCAGGCTTAGTGCTTACACGTAGATCTTCCATCTGCTCGGCGCTTGGCTTTTGCATATGAGGTCAGACAGGAGCGGTCTGCATTTTTGCTAGAAACACGATCCGTTTTCTCAGTGGCAAAGCGCCAAGGAAGGTAAATTATGGGACCAGTCGTCAGGAGGGAGGCTCGGTATGAGCAGCTCAGGAGGTCCAGGCTGATCGTCCTGAGTAAGGGCAGTATGGCAGGTGAGGGTGATACCCATGCCCACTGGGCAAGCTTAGGATGGCTCGCCCCAGTCTGGAGTTAGCTGGAGTATTTGGCTGCTACTGTCGAGTGCAAGTTCAATTTATTAGGACTCTCACCAACTAAACCCTGAGGAGAACCATTCGAAAACCTGGCCAGCCACAGGACGGTGTCCTGTGAAGTCAGATGGAACTCTGGCAGTGCCCTAGACGATCTCTGTGTGTCTATAGACCCCATGCTGATCTACTACGATGGAATTCTCATCCTGAGAGAGGATGGAGGCAGGGCCTAGCTCCCTCCTGCTCCTGTATGTTCTTCTGCAGATCTGGCCTCATCCTCCCCTCTGTCTTTTGTGTATATATCCACTGGTTCTATTTAGAGGGACCATTGGGCTTTCTTTTGGCACCAGATATAGGGGTCCTGGAAGGAGATCAAATAGAAGGGAGGAAGAGAGGCTCAGACCTTCTTTCTTCTAGATCCTTTCCTGCAGGGCATCGCAGGCTGCCTGTGTCCCTCGGTCCCCGCCAGCATCCCCTTGGCACAGCTCTCTGTGGGTCCCTGTCTCAGCAGCAACTCCCTCCTTGCCCTTCAGGGCTGTCCTGTTCTTGAGGACACTGCTCTTAGGGTCTCTGTGCCCACCGCTGCCCCGTTATCAGATCTCCACTTCTGTCATTTTCTCCCTTGCAGGGCCTCTCTAATGCTCTCACTCCCCACTCAGGCATTTATGGACTCTGCTAAGCAAGCCAGACTTGAAGATTTTCACTGTAGAACAAGGCTGTGAATGAACACACACATTCCGTAACTTTCTGAAACGCTCACTGTGTATTTGAGACACCCGTTGCGAGACAGCACTATGAGGCTCTGAGAACCAGGGTTGAAGGAAGACGGTGACGTCCCTGGTCTCAGGACAGGATGCTCCAGTGGGAAACAAAAGTAAAGATACACACATTTTAATGTGGTGAGCTAGAGACAGGTAACTAGATGAAAACATACCAGAGAAAGGGGATAGTGAGGACTGTGAGGAAATATCATTCTAACTAGGTGGTGGGGTCACAGGAGGCTTCTCTAAGGCAACAGGTTAAAAAAAAATGTGGTAATCTGGGTAAGGCACCCAGAAAAATAGTGTGTGTGTAGAATAGTCTTGAAGGGACTCAGACTGAAGCAAGGACTAGTTAGTGCTGAGATAGTCTCCAAGAAATTGTAGGACAATGGGTGAAGGGGCTGTGGCAGCCATGTTGGCCGCTTCCCAGAACCGTCCGCGTCACGAGGGAGAAAGAATTGCTCAAGAGCACCTCGCCTTTCCTCATCCTGCATGGCTTCCTAAGAGTCCTCCAGCCCCAGGAAACTGAACGCTTAAGGATGACTGACTCAGTTCTGCAGCGTGGAAATGTACCATCAAGAAAACCCAGGGATAGCGGAGGCCCCCATGAAGCTGACATTACGTCATCGTCATCGGAGAGGAGATAGAAAGAGAAGCAGGAAAGCTAAGCAAGGAGGTCCTGACAAAAGGGAGGAGATGAAAGGGACCCAAAGAAGTGGTGGTTTCCGAGGAGCCAGTGGGGAAAGCCGCTGGCGGTAGAGCGGACTGGCAGGCCAGCCTCGGGGTTTATTGACAGCCTTTAGACAGGTCCCTTGTCTTCTCATCTACGTGCATCTTGTCTGCAAGACGCCTTGCTTTCCTAGTGCTGTGATAAAACTCTATGACCAAGACATCTCAGGGTAGGAAGGGCTGAGTTGGGGCTTCCATCACCAACACAGGGAGGCTGGACAGCAGGCAGGCATAGCACCTGGAGCCTGTCACTGAGACCCAAGAGCCTACATCTCCAACCACAAACAGGAAGCAGAGAGAGCCTAGGGGAGTACTTCCTCTAGCAAGGCCACACCTCCTTAACGGGCTGTGGTGTTTGAATGAGAATGGCCCCCATAGGCTTGCATAAGTGTATGCTTCCTCCATAGTGGAAGAGCTGCCAGGGAAAGATTCCCCATCCCTTCCCTCTCCCTCCCACTCTCCCTTTCCCTGCTCCTCCCCCTCTCTCTCCCTCCTCCTCCCTCCCTCACTCCACCCCTCCCCACCCCCCCTGCCTGTGGGTAGGACACAAAGACCTCAGCTTCTCCAGCACCATGCCTTCCTGCCTGCCTCCAGACACCCTGCCATGATGATACTGGACCAACCCTATGAAACTAGAAGCAAGCCCCCAAGTAAATGCTTTCCTTTATAAGAGTTGTCTTGGTCATGGTGTCTCTTCGCAGCAACAGAACACGACGAGACCCACTACCAGTGGGTGCCAAACAGTGCCAGGAATTCAAATGTCCTACACTATGGGTGACATCTTCAAACCATCCTAAAAACTAAAACAACACCTTTTTAAATTCAGTGAATTTAGCTCTAGGAAATGCTTACTCAAAATTCATGAGCCATAGTTGACTTAACACTCATGGTTACAGTGTATAAAAGCAGGATATAAATATATAAAATATATATTGCCTGCTGTCCCCTGAGACTCCCAGGCATCCAAGGGCACCTGTCCTGTAACATGTAACATGTTACGTGTGATGTGTAAAACAAGTAGTGTTCCGTACGCTGAGTCCTCCTCTGCCTCTCACGGCTCCCTGTGGTCCTCCCTGAGACCATCCGTTCTCACCTCTTCCTCCATCCTTCCTTGTACCACAAGTCATCCCGGGCTTGGAAACAGGTTCCTTCTTGGTTTTTCCAAAGCATCGCATAAATATATGATTACATAAGCCATAAGCACAGTAGAGTTTGGCGGGGGGGGGGGGGGGCTTGGCACAGCAGGGGACCCACTGAGAACTGTACTGCTGACTGCTGCTGGGAAACGGCTTCAGTCATCCCACACACTAGAAATTGCTCACTGGCATTTTTCCCTTCACTATTTCTAAAGCCCGCTTTCCAATGTCCAAATCTATATGCTTTTGCCTTCCTGAAGATCTCCAGTTCTTATTCAGACAATATATCCTGGGGGTTGGGGATTTAGCTCAGTGGTAGAGCGCTTGCCTAGGAAGCGCAAGGCCCTGGGTTCGGTCCCCAGCTCCGAAAAAAAGATAATATATATATATATATATATATATATATATATATATATATATATATATATATATCCTAAGAAATCTCTTCATCTCATCTTGGTTATCTAGCTCCTAAAATGTGCCTGACATTTGAAGCTGTTTTCTTCTTCGTAGCATAGTCAGATTCTAAGTATGAGCCCTTCAAGTGAAAGAGAAAGGTTTATGAATGATTCTGAGTGTGCCAGTCCATACTCAGCCCAGACTCCTATAAAGATGAAAACTACTGCTGTTTTACATAAGAATTTCCTTTTTGATAGTAAAGAAAACACCTGGGGTGTTCCTGAGTGGGGAAAGACTGGGTGTTTATTGTCAACAAGAAAGCAAGAAGCTGGGAGAAAGAACTGCCAACTTCAGGAAAGACAGTGAGAAAGCTGGGTGTGGTCATGCATGCTGCTAACCCCTGCGCTGAGGAGGGGATGAAGGAGAGTCAGTAGTTCAAGGACGAGATCAACTACATAGTTTGAAGCTAGCCTGGGCTACATGAAATCCTATAAGGGGCTGGAGAGGTAGGTCAGCAGGTAACAGCACTTGCTGCCCTTGAGAGGACCCAGAACCCACATAGTATGAAGCAACCCGTAACTACAATTTCAGGGGTATCTCATTCCTCCTTCTGCTCTCTTTGGGCACCAGGTATGTACAAGATGCACAGAGACAAAATACACGTGAAATAAAGTAATAAAAACGTAAAGACAATGCAACAACAAAAATAGAAAAGATAAGGCCAAAAAGGACCTTTCTTACCTCTCTATTGTTTGCCTGTTTGCTTTGAGACAATATCTGATTGTAGCCCAGACTGACCTTGAACTCTTGGCCTCTTGCCCCTACTTCCCAAGTGCTGGGATTATAACTGTGTCAGCATGCCTGAGTATTTTTTTAAAAAAATGTTATGCTTTTATGACTCTGTGTGTGTGTGTGTGTGTGTGTGTGTGTGTGTGTGTGTGTGTGTGTGTGTGTGTGTGGGAGAGAGAGAGAGAGAGAGAGAGAGAGAGAGCGAGAGCGCCAGGGTTCTCTAGAATAACAACTAATAGAGCAAACGTTAATACATATTAAGGGGATTAGATTGACTCACAGGCTGTGGTCCAGCTAATCCAACAATATCTAATGATATACAGAAGGTCTAAGAATCCAGTAATTGTTTAGCCCACAAGGCTGGGTCCTTCAGCTGGTCTTCAGTAGACACTGGAATCCTGAAGAAGTAGGCTCAATGCCAGTGAAGGAATGGACTTGCCAGCAAGCTAGAGCTCTAGGAAGCTAGAGGACAGAGCCGAAGAGGGAAGCTTCCTCCTTCCCTGTCCTTATATAGATTTCCAGAAGAAGGTGTGACCCAGATTAAAGATGAACCTTCTTGTCCTAAAGTAGCTCCAGATCGAAGGTGTGTCTCAGCCAGGCTGTGGTGGTGCACACCTTTAATGTCCGTGAGTTTCAGGCCAGCTTGGTCTACAGAGTGAGTTCCAAGACAACCAGGGCTACACAGAGAAACCCTGTTTTGGAGAGAAAAAAAATGTGTATACCTCAAAGATCCAGATTAGGAGTGGATCTTCCCATTTCAAGTTAAGCAAAAACCACTCACTGGTACACCCAGCCGTTCGGGGGTTTTAGTTTATTCCAGATAGGCTCAAGATGACAACCAAGAACAGCTATCACGGTGTGTTTACCTGAGTTTATGTGCACCATGTGCACACAAGAGCCTTGGAACTGGAGTTACAGACAGCTGTGAGGCATTCCGTGTGCATGCTGGGAATGGAACATTACTCCTCTGAAGAGTAATGTGTATCTTATCCTCTGAGCCACCTGTCCAGCTCCCTCTTTTTCTTCCTTTTTCCTTCCTTCCTTCCTTCTTTCCTTCTCTCCTTCCTTCCTTCCTTCTTTTCTTTCTTTCTTTCCTTTTTTTATATTGGATGCAAGGAAAGTCTCTTTATGTAATACAGATTGAAGACTGACCGGAAACTTTTTTTTAAATCTATTTATTTGTTTTTATATGAATGGCTGTTTGGCCTGCACGTGTGCCTGTGTACTGTATGTGTCTGGTACCTGAGAGGCCAGAAGAGGCTGTTGGATGCCCTAGCACTAGAATCACAGAGGATTGTGAGCTGCCACGTGGTTGCTGGGAATAGAATCCATGTCCTGTGGAGGGGCAGTAATGCTCACTACTGAGGCACCGTTCCACCCCAGAAACTTTTTTTTTTAAGTTACTTTTATTTAAATAAAAATGTTAATATCTCTTTGTGTGTATATGATGCATTCATGTGTCAGAGGACAAATGTAGAGGTCAGAGGACAATTTGTGGGATCAGATTTTTTTTCCCCCTCTACCATGTAGTTCCCAGGGACCCATGTCACCCAGGTCATCAAGACTGGCACCAAGGCCCTTACCCGCTAGTCATTTTGCTGGTCCTGGCCTGGGACACACACACACACACACACACACACACACACACACACACACACACCTCTCTCCTAAGACAAGCAAACATTCAACCTTTCCACCTGCATGGAGATCCAAACACTTTTCATCTCGTTCACAATCAAATGTGCTTTTCTTCCGTCAGTGCCTGTGTACTGATCATTGTGTATCTTCCAGACAGCCCCATGGGATCCTTGTGAAACAGCCACCAACGTGCTCTGAGTGCGCCTCTCTGAACAGACGTGGGGCATGCTTTCACTTGGAGGGTCAATCACCCCTCTGTGTGTATGTCACTAAGCTGTTCACATGTAAGTTTGTACCTTCATAGTCCTGAACCCCTGCCCTGGTAGCTTCTCTTCCTCATTTCCCCAAATTTCATAGTGGATTTTCTTGTCATTCCTTAGGTGCCTGCATTATGAGCCTGGTAGATTAAAGTCACTCGCATGTATGAGCCAATCCTTATAATTAAAAAAATCCTATTTGATGCAGGACTGGGGAGAGGGTTCAGTGGATCAAAGTGCTTGTTGCAGACCAGGGTTCCAGCCACAGATCCCACATTAGGCTTTCCACTGCTGTGATATACCAGAAGCAGCTTGGGGAGGAAAGGGTTTATCTTGCTTACACTTCTGTATCACTGTACACCCATCGTCAAAGGAAGTCAAGGCAGGAGCTGATGCAGAGGCCACAGTGGGGTGCTGCTTACTGGCTTGCTCCCCATGGCTTGCCCAGCCTGCTTTCTGATAGAACCCAAGACCACCTGCCCAGGGCTGGGCCCTCCCCCATTAACGTCTAATTAAGAAAACCTTACAACTTTGCCTACAGCTGGATGTATAGAGTCATTTTCTCAACTGAGGCTCCCTCCTCTCAGATGTCTCTACCCTAGGCCAAGTTGACATAAAATTAGCACACCACGTAAAGGTGCCATTTATAGACAGTCTTGCGTCTTTCTTACCAAATTGTTATCATGGTGACTGATTTGGGGTTTGGAGTCAATGCAAATGTATTGCCTTGAGAGGGAAACTTCCGTGGGTTATGGATGCTTTCCCTTGGAGATAGTAACTGTCCCCTAAGTTCGACATAAATCATGCTGCCCCTGACCCACTCCTAGAACTTGTCAATGCCCTCCAGGTCTTGTACCTCTCCTTTGAGTTCCCCTGGGTTCATCTTTCCATTCCGACATCTTCCTTCTCACTGAACACCCTTCCCTTCCCTCTACCCCCATAACTGCTGGTCACTCCAGGCTCCATTAACATCTGAACTGTGGGGCCCGCAGAGGCTGCAATGTTCAACCTCTTCCTGAGTTGTTTGTATCATTGCCACTTCTGCTCAGAAACGTGTGGAGGGCCCTGCCTCACAGGACTCTACACCTTGATTTCTTCACTTGCTTCTGAGGGCTCTTCTTTCCGAGTAAGACTCAGTTCATTATTCACCGTGCCAGTGCGCTCTGCCAGCCTTTGCCATGCTGTGTAACTCTGGCTTGGCCATTGTGCCTGCATTCCCTTGGCCAGCTTCCTTCAGGCCCTGCCCTCTCCAGGAGTGCCTTCCCTCCACCCAGGTCTTGTTAAACCTATGCTTCAAGGCTCACTCATTGCCGATCTCCTTCCCTTTGAACTCCTCAAGCGTCACAAATGTCTCTGTACCTACTGGAGCACTTAATTACACACCCGCTTGCACATCAGCGGTTGGTTTTATGGATAAATCGGTATGCTTCTAGAAGCAAAAGTAAGCTATCTAGTCTACCCCTCACAGAGTGAGTCCACGGTAGCAGGATGCAGACGTTAGTGGTCCACTCAGACTTGCCTCAAACTCGCTATGTAGCCAAGGATGATCTTGATCCAATCCTCCTGCCTCTACCTCCCAAATGCTGGGATTATGTGTGCAGAACTGGGATAGAACCCAGAATTTCATGCATGCTAGGCAAGCACTTAGTTAACTAAGTCACATTCCCATGTGTGATGTCACATATTCTTATAGTTTCTAAAACCTTCTTAACATAAGTGGTTGTACAGGCTGGAGAAAGAGCTCAGTGGCTAAGATGCTTTCCCGGAGGATCTGAGTTTTATTCCTAGCTCCCACATCAGGCAGCTCACAACCACTTGTAACTGGAGCTGCCTCTATGGGACCTTCACACACACACACACACACACACACACACACACACACACACACACCATACACACACATACACCACACATACACACAGATACACACCACACACACATACACACACATATACACACACATACACCACACACACACATACACACACACATACACAACACACTCACACATACACACACATATACACACACATACACACACATACACCACACACACATATACACACACGTACACACCCATATACACATACACATACACCACACACACATACACACACATATCTGTAATATATACATATTTAACATTGTTACAGAATGATTTGTTGAAACTCATAAAGCTATAATAGTTCTTTATAAAGGGAGAAAGAGA
The DNA here is from genome assembly GCF_021556685.1 of Rattus norvegicus. NCBI lineage: Eukaryota > Metazoa > Chordata > Mammalia > Rodentia > Muridae > Rattus > Rattus norvegicus. The sequence continues at coordinate 50,828,255 of NC_141553.1, read as the reverse complement.
AGGTTTGTTTTTGTTTTTTAAATTAGCTTTAAATCCACTTAACAAAGCATACATTCTCTACATGGGCCGTCCCTAAATGGTAACTATTGCTACGTTCCTGTCATATATACCTCTAAACAGCAGTGTTTCCTTGCGGTTTTCCCACATATCCGTGTCTTTCTCCACACCATGTGCCTCCACTTGTTCCTTGTTTTTTTACCCCAAACTGTGACTGACAGGGCTGGCAGCCAATAAGTGACTGCCGCTCTCGTTTGACTCAGTGAATGGCAAACTGTAGCTTGGGTCAGCCTTGAGTTTATACTAAGTAATCCTGGGGTGGTTCTGTTGCTGTCGTTGTTTGGTTGTTTGGTTGGTAGGTGGTTTTTTGTGTTTTGAGATAGTATCTTTCATAGCCCAGGCTAGACTCCTACTTGCTCTGCCGAGGAGATTGGCCTCGTATTCCTGATCGTCTAGTTTCTACCTCCTAAATGCTGGGGATTACAACCATGTACCCCAGTGTCAAGTTTGTCCTAAGTAATTGTGCTGGCAAATAAGTCAGCCACAAAAAGACAAGCAAAACCAGAGCTGTGAGACTTAGCCAGAATGTAGGATGGCGGTTTTGAGGGCCGGAGGGCGGAGAGCGGGAACTCGTTGTTTAGTACAGATATCGTTTTTTAGTTTTGAATGGTGAAAATGACCTAGAGGTATTTTGCAAAGCCATACCTAGGTATATTATAACAACAGTAAAATTATAGTTTTAATATAAAATCATGTGC
>NC_141553.1:50457500-50522500 GCF_021556685.1 Rattus norvegicus | reverse complement strand
TATGTATGTTGTGTGTGTCTATGTGTATGGTGTGTGTATATGATGTCTCTTGTGTATGGTGTGTGTGTATGATGTCTTTGTGTATAGCGTATGTGTGTATGACGTCTGTGTATGGTGTGTGTGTATGGTGTGTATGTGTGTATATATAATGACTATGTGTGTGGTATGTGTATATGTGTGTTCATAGCTGTGCTAAGGCAGACAACAACATCTGATGTCTTCTTGTATTGCTCATCACCTCATTTTTTTATTTTATTCTCACTTTATGTAGGTGAGTGTTCTACCCACATCATGTCTATGTATCAGGTACGTGCCTAGTCCCAGCAGAGGCCAGCAGAGAACATCAGATCTCCTGGAACTGGAGTTACAGATGGTTGGGAGTCACCATATGAGTGTTAGGAATCGAACCTGGGTCTTCTAAAAGAACAGCAAGTGTCCTTAACTGTTGAGCCATCTCAGGAACTCAGCTACTCAGCTAGCCTGGCTGGCTGGACAAGCCACACTATCTGTCCAGGTACACACTACTGCATTCTTGTTTGTCACATAGGTGTAGGGATCCAACCACAGGTCCTCATGCTTGAACAGTGAGCGCATCACCCCATCCCTGGTTTGACTTTTAATTTCTCATTAGTGTGTACTGCAGGTTTGCACACGACGTCGTCACTTGCAAATGCCGGAGTGTGTTTGCTTTTCCTGTTTTGTCATTGTCTCATGTTGATTTCGAGTGGTAGATAACAATGAGTACAGTGCATATACACTAAAACTCTCTAAGGCCAGCAATAATCTGTAAGAGCTTTAAGGGGCATTGGAGCCAAGGGACTGTCGTGAGGAGACCCTTACTCCATGGCTCCCATCAAAGAGCAACACATCTGGTGCAGACCAACACAATGCTTCGCCGCAGCCACTTATCATTAAGGGTACTGTTTCCTCTTGCTTCCAGAATATTCTGTATCAAAAGCACCTGAGTGCAGGCTACCTGGAAGAAACATGGTGAAGCTGTTGCTGTCGGAGTGGAACGGTGAGTGTCCCTGACTCAGGTGACAGCAGCCAGGTAGAACAGTGAGACAGGTATGTCTATGTGTATGATGTGTGTGTATGTGTATGGTGTGTGTATGTGTATGGTGTGTGTATGATATGTGTGTTTATGTGTATGATGTGTGTCTATATGTATGCTGTATGTGTCTATATGTGTGGTGTGTCTATATGATGTGTGTGTCTATGTGTATAATGTGTATGTCTAAGTATATGATGTGTAAGTCTATGTATATGGTGTGTGTGTCTGTGTGTATGGTGTGTGTGTCTGTCTGTATGGTGTGTGTCTATATGTATGTGTATGTCTAAGTATATGATGTGTGTCTCTGTGTATATGGCATGTGTGTGTTTATGTGTATGGTGTGTGTGTATATGGTATGTATGTTTATGTGTATGGTATGTATGTTTATGTGTATGGTGTATATGTGTATGGTATGTATGGATGCTGTCTATGTATATGGTGTATGTGTCTATGCATATGGTGTGTATATATATGATGTGTATGTGTATGTGTATGTGTATGGTGTATATGTTTATGTGTATGGTGTATATGTGTATGGTATGTATAGATGATGTCTATGTATATGGTATGTGTGTATGATATCCTTGTGTACGGTGTGTGTGTATGAAACAGAGACTGGCTGGACATGCAGCCAGAGACTTGCAGAAACAGAGGCTGGCTGGAGGGGTCAGAGCTTAGGAAAACTGACCCCAGTCGTTCACGTATGGTTCTTCTTTCTAGTGGATCAACCCCAGGCTCTAGGGCAGATTCTATGAGCCAGTCCAACCCATGACAGTCCCCAGATGCCCCCTGCTACTCCCATTTCTCAAACCTTTCCCCTCCTCCAGTTTCCTCAGTTCAATAGTTAATAATCAAACAGGAATGAAATTTGAATCGTTTGTGCAATTTAACATTTTTGTAGTGGCTACATTTTTACAGATAGATGAAATTAATCATTTTATAAATTAACTTAGTACTGTACATCCAAAAATACTACAAAATATATAGTTATTATTGGTTTTTTTTTAACAAAATGTTTAATTTAGATTTTCTAGAACATCAAGTTTGGAGGTGACTTTTTTTGTTAAAAACTTGATCTGAACACAGATGTTGTGAATTCTATATTGTTTGTTTGTTTTTTGGTTTCCGGAGCTGAGGACCGAACCCAGGGTCTTGCGCTTGCTAGGCCAGCGCTCTACCCCAACCCTTCAATTCCATATTGGAAAAAGTAGATTCTCATTCTCAGGTTGTTCCAAACATGCTCAAAACTGTTCCAATAACTGAATCGATTACTTAAATATTCATATTTATTTTTAAAATTGTTTAAGTATAGCTTAGGAGGTAATTTCTTGGTTGCAGTGGTCACAGTTCACTGGTTGGCAGCCTGGAAGGAGGGGGCGGGGAGATGCAAGTCTCCTCAAGCTCCGCCCACCGCGTGCAATTGGCTGGGTCCTCAAGCCCCACCCACTATTTGTAATTGGCTGGGTCCTCAAGCCCCACCCACCGTTTGTAGCTGACTGGGTGCTGTTTGTCGTGGTTGCTTCATGGTGCTAGAGAGCAAACCTGGGGCCCATGCTAGGTGGAAGTGCTGTCACCCAGTCACACCCCCTTCCCCACTGCTAGCTTATTAAATAAACATGAAGAAAAACATCGAACGTTCATTATTCAAAATTCAAATACTAGGGAACTGTAAACAACAGAACACAAGATACCCCGCCCTCCTTCCTTACAGGCAACTGCTGTCAACAACTTTGTCCAGATTTTCCACACTTCTTTTCTCTATTATATCCTTGCGTTTCTCTATGGGATGGTTCTTTTTAGTCTTTGTTTCAGTTAAACACACATGCATCGGATAGCGCTAGGAGGGGTGAACAGACTAATACGGTTTTGTTCTGTGAAACCCACACGCAACTGAAGCAATAAAATAAACCGAACCAGAGAACAAATGTTCGGAACTTCAAAGTCATGAACACTTTGAAGAAAATGAATAAAGACTAATGACCTCGGGGTGGGTTTGGAGAGTATGCTAAGTGGAGTTGAAAGTCCTCATGTCCTAATCACATCCCCCAAAGACCCCAGCTCTTAATACCACCATAATGGAGGTTGTCAGCACAGGGATTCCGAGTACAAAGTGAAAAGGTCTGTACTTGCTGCCCCAGCAGCAGACTTGCCATCTTCCTGGGGTTTCTTCCCAAGACAGCTGTGTCCCCACGAGGCCTTCTGGGAGTGCTGCCCGCTGTCACCTGTTTCTATCACATCTGAGCAAGGTTCCCCATCATTTCTAATCCGTACCACGACCCCCACTGAAGAACACCTCGGCAGTCTCCATTCTCTGCAAGTCACAAGCCATGCTGTGGAGACTATTGTGATGCCGAGGTCCTGTGTTCAAGAGCGTGTGTGTGTGTGTGTGTGTGTGTGTGTGTGTGTGTGTGTGTGTGTACTCCTACAGCCTTGTTGACATCTCTGGGGGGAACTGAGATGTACCTCAGAGGTAGAACATGAGACCCTTGAGAGTTCCATAGGCCCTGATTCACCAAAAATAAAAGAGAAACAAGGATTAAAAGTCTACAACCTTTGGAATTGAACACGTGAAAATGTTACTGTTAAGTTCCAACTTGTTTATTTGTTTAATTACACACGAATTTGGTCAATTTCTCTGTGCTTTCAAATCATTTGTATTTCTCTTTAGCTGTCCTGTGCTGTGTCCCCTTTATTCCTACTAAATTGTAAGTCCTTTCCTAACAAAATTGTAAATATATATATATATATATATATATATATATATATATATATATATCCTTTGATCCCAGTACTAAGATAGCAGAGACAAGTGGGTCCCTGCTTCTACTTGGTGAGTTATAGACCAGCTAGCATTACATGGTAAAACTGTCTCAAAACACACACACACACACACACACACACACACACACACACCGCACCATACCATACACTAACCAATCCACCACAGACACCACATACACACACACATACACACACACCACACCATACCACACCACACCATACACCAGCCAATCCACCACAGACAGCACACAGCACATACCAACCAACCTAACACACACACACACACACACACACACACACACACACAGAGCTGGGATGGCAAGGTTTTTGGGAGGCCATACCACACTTTGAACAGTGTCAGTGCTAGAGTGCTGGGGCCTAGAACCTTCGGGACAGCATCCGCTCCAGGCACATAGACCTCTGTGCACCTGGAACTGCCTTTTCCACAGTGTGAGTGCGCATTCGACCTCCCGCTGCCCGCAGAGGGCACATTACAGAATAGATCGAACACAGTAAACCTCTGTTGAAAATTCTGGGTTAAAATGTGCTCTTCTTGCAATGTTTTTTCTACATGTTGAGAAGGTGGCGGACAGAAAGAAATGGTTTCTCCACGTAAAATTTAACCACTCCTTTCTCCAGGACTCCAATTAAGTAACGTCAGCTGTCACAATCTGAGCATGCTTGGGTGTCTCCAGCCGGATTTTACACCCTGGATTAAGCTTTCCTACGCCTTTGCTGCCTTGACAACCTTTCTTCTTATCTGAGCTTATCCCTCACTCCTTCCTACTGCCTCCACAACATTACCTCAAATCCTAAAACCGAATATCTAAAATGGGTTGCTTACCCAACCCCTCCTCTCCCATGTCCCTTCTGTTCCCTACCTGACCCTGAATACACTCCACCTCCACCATTTGCAGTATCCTTCCTCTGTGTGCAACTGATGAGTCTATAGTGACACACCATTACCAAATCCTTACCAGTGTGACTAGTGGTTTACCTTCTGGGTCACTCCCTGCTCTGTTTGCCAGACATATAATGGTACCTCTGTGGCATTGCAACACTAGAGAATACTTTCACTCTCTTAAAAAGTCTTTTACTGCCTTCCTATTCCTTCTTCCCTGCCTCTCCCATAACCCCTGACAACCATCCCTTTTCGGGTTTTGTTTTACTGTTTCCATGTATAGTCTCTCCCAGAGTGTCACATTGTTGCAATGCATGTAACCTTCTCAAATTGGTCTCTTAGACTTGCTAATGAGAATGTCAGGTTCCTCCGTGCCCTTTCCTGGGTGACAACCGTTTTCCCTGTAGCATTTTATTCAGCACCGACTGTCTAATGTAGCACAGTTGATTTATCAGTTGACCTGCTGGAAGACACTGTGAACTCGGCAGCTGTAAATGATGCCCGCCGCTGTAAATGTCTAGGCTCCGGTGTTTGATTCTTTCGGTAAACAAGTAGGATAATGTTTACCCTTTAAGAAAGCGCTAAAGTGCCTTTTAAAGTGGCTGTGCTGGGCTGCATTTCTATTAGCCCCGAATATGAATTTCTGCTCCTCACACATTTGCCAGCATCTGGTGGTGTCTGTGGTTTACGGTTTGACAGGGTCTCACCATATATCACTATATAGCCTTGGCTGTCCTGGAACTCCCTATGTAGAGCAGGGTGGCCTGGAATTCCCAGAGATCCACCTGCCTCTGCCTCCCAAGTGCTGGAGTTAAAGGCCTGGGCCATTATACCCAACTTTCTTCTTACCTATTTATTTTTCTTTTCCTCCTCCTCCTCCCTTCCTTTCTTATTTCTTATTTCCTCTTCCTCCTCCTCCTCCTCCTCCTCCTCCTCCTCCTCCTCCTCCTCCTCCTCCTCTTCTTCTTATGCTGAGTTTCACTTTGTAGTCCCGGTTAAACTAGAACTTGCTGTGTGGACCAGGATGGCCCTGTGAATTCAAACTCCCTATAATCCTGCCTCTGTCCCCGAGTTCTGATATTACAGGCATGCAACCTCAGGCCCAGACTCTGAGCGCCTTTCCATTCGCTAGTCACCTATCCAGTGTCTGCCGAGATCGCCCCTCTAGTTTTAGTCGGGTCACTGTTTCCTTACTGTTTAGGGTCTGTGTGCATCTTACATACAGAGCTTCATCACAAGCTCTGAGTGTTCTCTCCTGTCTTCTTATTCACTGGATAGGGTCTTTTCTCAGAGCAGAAATATTTTACTTTTATAAAGTCCAGCTTCTCAGTTCTTCCTCCTTGAATTCCTTTTAAGACTGGAACCTGAGGTTACCACCTGGATTCAACAACCTGGATTGGTACAAAGACAGAGGCAGTGAGCACCCGGTCATCATGTTGATGGTACTGATGACACTTTTCAGGGTCTTGGGGGGGTCTTTGGGGCTCTAGGAAAATGGATTGGTTACTACTCTCATTGTTGTGACTTAATACAGAAACAAGATATTTTGTTTCAATGTCTGAGGGAGAGCCCTTGGAGATGAAGGAGGGTGGTAGGAGCAGTTTACAGCAGCTGGCAGGGAGCAGAGAGAAATAAGACTGGGTGGTAACGCCTCAGCTTCTGCCCCCACAACCCACATCCACCGGCACCACCCCCCACCTAAAGATTCCTCAGCCTCCCTGGATAGTACTCCTGGCTCATAGCTTGGTGGGACAGGGTGGGGATAGGGGAGTGGGACAGAGAATTTTATACCCAAGGGTCTCTGGTATAACTTCATGGAGTCTCCCCATCTGTTGGTGATTTGTGCACTGTATTACATGGAACCCAGATGCCCTGCCAAGAACTTGCACTCGGCCGCCCTTTCTCAGTGCAAGGATGGCACGAAGAAATGTAGGCGCTGCCCTACATAAAACCCTTTAGACCAGATGCCCCATAGCGGAGGACCTGTGCTCCACCTTTCTCAGTGCAAGGATGCTCCGAGGAATTTACCCTTTGTGAAAAGCTGGTGCTCAAACGTATCCTGTCACCATGTCACAACCTGTGCATGAAACATTTTACCCAGCAACACCCTCAAACATAAACCAACTATCCAAATCAGCAAGGTGTTTAGTCCAAATCAGCAAGGTGTTTAGCCCCTAAGTCGGCATGCTATGGTGGGCAGCCAGCCTCCTGGGTCATCCATTCACATAAACAAACAAGCGACAAGCCTTTTCTTCCCAGTAAATGATACCCACCCCCTTCCTTTTGTGTCTTGCTTGGAAAAGCTGGGGGTGGGGGTCGTTTACAAAAAAAATAAAATAAAATGAACTAAAAGTTGTCAGCTGGTAGATATCTTGGATCTGTGCTTTGAAGCTGAGGTGACAGGCCTTGAGCTGTGTGTTGAAGTAAAAGGCCAGGGACGAATCCAAGGGGAGCTCTGCACGGCTTTCCCTTCAGTGTAACAGCTCATCAATCTGATTACAGTGCCATTAGCCCCACTTCCAAATCTGATTAGCCACTCTGCTTCTGTTACTTTGAAAGATTGGTTTTAGGGCCTTTTTTTTTCTTCTTTCTCTCTTTCAATTAGGGCTAAATGTTAACCAAAATGTAAAACACGAGAAGCACTATTACCACCATCATAAGGAGTGTACTCCCTCTACAAGAAAGCAGCTAGAATATTTGGCTACAATGTGTGGCTGAACTCCCTTCCTTTCTAACCTTAAAAGAAAGGGAAAATATATGGGCACTAAGGAATTAGAGTGGAACATTCTGTCAGACACTTCTTTTCTTTCTTCCTTTCTTTTTTTCTCTTTCTTTCTTTCTCTTTCTCTTTTTGCAAATGCTCTAAATATATGCAAAACCAAAAGACCCTGCCCAGGATTATGTTTCACTGGCTCCAGCACACACAGCTGAACAGATACCGATTCAAACTCCCTTAGGAACCAACTTTTGGAAACACTGATGCCTACACTCGCCCATTTGAACAGTTGATCCCCTTGATGAATCAGCAACGAGACTTGACAGGACTGGTTTTTCTTGGGAGTTATTAGATGTTCTGGTTTTTTTTTTTTAACCAGAAGTTTAGAAATCTTCGTAAGACCTCACAGGAGTGTCCTTATCAGAGGAAGCAGCTGGAGGGCCAAGATGAGGACAGACTGAGGGAATCCCTGAAATTCTCAGAAGACAGTAGTTTGCCTGCTACTCTTCTTTGCTATGACACCCTGTGTCTGGTGTCCGTGTGTCTGGTGTCCATGTGTCTGGTGAAAAGAGGAAAGGAGGCCATGGCGATAATTCCAACCCTTAGGAAAGATCAGGAGCTCGTGGCTAGCCCTGACTACATAGTGCATTTGAGGACAACCTTGACTACACGAGGCCAGAAAGGAAAAGAGGAGAGAGAAATAAATAACGCAGCTTCCATAAGCCCAGCCCAAGCCTGAAGGAAGTGCCTGGTCGGTTGTCCAGAAGCTAACGCCAACACTGACATTCAGAACTAATTCTAGGAATAAAATCTTAAAGGCAAGACCTAGAACTCTATTTAACAAAAAACTTAGTTAGAAACTGCTTCAGTTTACATCTTGGAAGATGAAGAAAACTACCAAGAAAAAAAATGACGACTCAGGAATTTAGAAATAATGACCGCTGTCATTTGTAGTGCTACATGTGTTTCTAACCAGCATGTGTTTTGAAGAGGTAGATCCTATGTGACTGTGTATGTGCTTACATGATATTTAAAGATGTATCTATAATTCATATTGAGACAGGATCTGATTATATTACCCAGACTGGACTCAAATAGTCCTCTGCCTCGGTCTCCTTATTAGCCGAGATTATACATCACCATACCCAATTCATATGTGATTCTTTTTTTTTTTTAACAAACAAATTTTTGGTCCTACCACATATAAAGATAGGAGAAGCTAGCCTACCCCTCGTACTGCTGGAGGCCAGCAACCAGCACAAAGCTGCAGTATGAAATGGCCTCTGCCTGTCTGTCCATAACAGACTAATGGGGTGAAGCAAGGTACAATCTGGTGTCCAGGTAGCAATGGTTCGTACCTGTTACCCCAGCTCTTAAGAGGCTGAGACCTGAGGACCACGAGTTTAATGTCGGAGGCTGAGGGGATCTCTCAGTGGTAAAGATAACTTGCTGTTCTTGCAGAGAACCCAGGTTTGCATCCTAACACCCACCCATGGCTCACGACCATCCATGACATCCACCTGGGCATCGGGCATGCCCCGAGTGCATGCAAAATAAATTGTGTTTAAAATTGGTTTAAGGCTAGCCTAGGCTACAGAATGAGTTCAAGGCCAAACTCCTAAAAGTTAGAGTGGTACAGGCAGGTGCCACCTTTCCAGGCTGGCCACCAACTTCTACATTTGCTTCATCCTATGAGATAAGGATGTTTCTTTAAAAAAGAAAGAAAGAAAGAGAGAGAGAAAGAAGAGAAGAGAAGGGAATTAACTCTGTGATTGAGCACTTGTCTGGCATATAGAATGTTCTGGATTATTCTTGCTCTTTTATTCTTTGCTTCTTTGCTCTCTTCCCCTCTGTCCCTGTCCCTTCTCACCCCATCCCCACTTCCCTCCCATGTTCATGGCCAGCCTTTCCTCTCCTCTCCTCTTCTCTCATTAAATCTCTCCACGTGGGAAAAAAAAAAAAAAAAGAATGCTCTGGATCCAATCCCCAGAACTGATAAGAAAAGAAGGAAGAAATGGGGTGGGGGATGGGGCCAAAGAAAGGGCGTCCAAAGGTGAAAGTTAATGATACTTGAGAAGCTGTCTGCTCAGATAGAGTCATAAGGCTCTGTATCCTCTAGGATTGGCAACATCTGTTCCTAGAGAATGGAGCAGCTGATACATGAAGAAACACTGTGGCTACCCCTAGTAGTCTTCCTAGCTTCTCTGCAACTCTGAGTCAGAGACGAGAGAGTCAGCCCGGGTAGCCCTCACCGGATCCTGAGCCATCCGCTCTGTTGATGTCATACTTCCTACGCTGTAAAAAGAAAACCCTCCAGGTGCTGACAGAGGAGTGTAGAGGGGAAGGGGTGGATGGGACAGGAACAAGTTGTATATCGATTTACTGGGGGCTTAAATCATCACAGATTTCATGATTTAACCAAAGAAAAGCTTACTTTCTCGTGGATCTGGACACCAGGAGTTTAAAATCAAAGCACAAATAGAGGCACTGCAGTGCACTACACAGAAACACTAGAAGAGACCCCCTCCACGCCTCTCCTGCATCTAATCGCTGTCAACATTTTGGGGCCCACACCATCTGGCTGACATCCTCTCCACCGTCTCCATCTCCACGAGGTCCTTCCATCATTGTCCCCCTCTGTCATTCTTCTTTTATAAAGAGGCTGTCACTTCACTTAGGGCCCATCCTAATAATTCCAAATGGCCTTGATACCCATATTATAATCGCACCTGCAAGCGTCCTGCACAGCTCCACATTCATATTTCAAGGGCATCTTTGTGCCTCGTGCTGTAAAGATTATCTGCAGATAACTCAACACGGACAATGGTAATAATGGTTTGTTTGTTCTGAGATAGCTCCCTAGACCAGGAGACGCCACGGAAGGACTGCGAACCTCTGTGGTTTGGGGAATATGCAAACCTAGTGCTTGAGTGAGACAATGATTAGGGGAGAGTCCAGGAAACATAAGAAGAGAGGTACCAACGCCATCAGAGGCAAGATTCATTCCTGACCTGAGGGTCAAGACTAACCCCTCTGGGCTGCAGAGATGGCTCAGTGGTTAAGGGCACTGACTGCTCTTCCAGAGGTCCCAAGTTCAATTCCCAGCAACCACATGGTGGCTCACAACCATCTGTAATGAGATCTGATGCCCTCCCCTGGTGTGTCTGAAGATAGCAACAGTGTACTCATATATGTAATATATATATATATATAGAGAGAGAGAGAGAGAGAGACTAACCCGTCTAATGTCTGCCTGCCTCTGCTTCCCCTCCCTGTGTTTAGCCTGCTGGTGGGTCTCTGTCTCCCCCAACAGCTAGCTGTCTGAACAAAGCTAAGCTTACAGACTCGGTCCCTGTTTCTCTTCAGTAGCCCTTGAATGACAAGCAACTGATACTCCCTTATTCGGGTAAAGCAGAGCCATTTCTGCAAATAACTCTCCTCCAGCCTCCTTGGACACCAGGCATGCACTCGATACACACATCTATGCGTGCAAACAAAGCACTCACACATGTAAATTTAAATAAACCTAAAAAGAAATGTTTGAAGAACTCTGGTAGTGCAAACTTTCTTAACAAAAGTCCATTCCGATCTGTCAGCGTATTCCTACTGTGTCCTAATGCCATCCCAGGCTACCCACCCCCCCACATCCTTGCTTCAGCTTGGCACTTTCTAACATGGCTACCCTGCACATCCACAGTGGACTCTGCTGGCTTCTGCTTCCACTTCCGTCTTCCGTTTTCATCCCTCCTCTCCAGAGCAAAAACGAATGCATCCCCATGTTTCTGTCCACAAGGTCTGGTAGTTCCTGTCAGTGCTTATTGAATGAGTGAATGAATGAGTGAGTAAATGAATGAGTGAATGACTGAATGAGTGATTGAATGAATGAGAGAATGACTGAGTGAATGAATGAGTGAATGAATGAATGAGTAAATGAGTGAATGAATGAGTAAATGAGTGAATGAGTAAAGGAGTGAGTGAGTGAATGGATGAATGAGTGAATGAGTGAGTGAGTGAATGGATGAATGAGTGAATGAGTGAGTGAGTGAATGAATGAATGAGTGAATGAATGAATGAGTAAATGAGTGAGTGAGTGAATGAATGAGTGAATGAGTAAATGAGTGAGTGAGTGAATGAATGAGTGAATGAATGAATGAGTAAATGAGTGAGTGAGTGAATGAATGAGTGAATGAATGAATGAGTAAATGAGTGAGTGAGTGAATGGATGAATGAGTGAATGAATGAATGAGTAAATGAGTGAGTGAGTGAATGGATGAATGAGTGAATGAGTGAGTGAATGAATGAATGAGTGAATGAATGAATGAGTAAATGAAGATCTTATTTTATACATGCTTAGAATGCTCCTCAATAACACAATAAACATTTTAGCCTAGAGAAAGTCAAACCTGTAAACAAACCTGGGCTGTGCTTATCCTGAAACTGGAAATGGAATTTAAACGAGCTTTGCTTGCTACAGGCAATCAGGACACCTAGAAGGAGGAGGCCATAATCCTGTTCTAGGCTTGCCCTTAGCTGTGCTACTCAGACAAGTCACTCCACTTTCCTCACTCCACTTCCCCGGAATCTAGTCTCTAGTAAGTCGCACTGAGTAGGAAGAGGAAGGAGGACAGGATAGAAATGAATATCCTTCCTTGCTCAGTAACTCCAGGCTTTACTCGTTGTCCTCGGGGAAACCTGGAGTTATAATTACTCATTTAAATTCCTGTCTTGCTCTGAGGAGAAACATCTGCTCTCAGAGTCTGTAGGCCAGCTGTCCTCAACAATGCAAGCACTTCTGGACATCCATGAGCCCTGAGAACTTCCTTCTCCATGGTTCTCACTACCTAATAACCTCATTTGGTTTTGCAAAAGCCTTTGAACTTCCTCTAACTCTTCTTCTATTGAAACCCTCTGCAAAGGAGAGGAGAAGGAACAATGAGTTCTTCCAAGAAAGACTGAACAGTCGCCAGAGCTGCCTTCGGGGGCCAGAAAGTCACTGAAATTTTGTTTGTCATTGGTGGGTTTGTTTTGTTTTGTTTACTGAGATACTCTGTAGCCTAGGCTGGCCTCAATTCTTTTTTTTTTAACTATTATTCACTTTACATCCCCATCACTACCCCCATATGACCCCCTCACATGGTCCCTTCCCCCCACTCCAAACTCTTTCTCCTCTGAGAATGGGAAGGGCCCCCCTTCTCAATCCCCCACCCTGGCACACCAAGTCTCTGCAGAGTTAGGCACATCCTCTCCCCCTGAGGCCAGACAAGGAAGCCCAGTTGGGGACTGTATTTCACAGACAGGCTTTAGGGACAGCCCCCTCTACAGTGGTTGAGGGAACAACATGGAGACAGAGCTATGCATCTGCATGGGACCTAGGACCAGCCCATGAATGCTCTTTTGTTGGTGTTTAAGTCTCTGAGAGCCCCAGAGTGAGGGTTAGTTGACTCTGCTGGTCTTCCTGTGGATTCCTGTCCCCACTTGGGGCCCTCAATCCTCCCCCCAACTCTATGGTAATAAGAAGCTCCCCCAAGCTCTGTCCAATGTTTGGCTGCGGGTCTCTGTATCTGTTTTGGTCAGCTGCTGGGTGGAGCCTCTCAAAGGACAGTTATTTTAGGCTCCTGTCTGCAAGTATAACAGTATCATTAACAGTGTCAGGGATTGGTGCTTGCCCATGGGGTGGATCTCAAGTTGGACTGGTTATTGGTTGGCCATTCTCTCAGTTTCTGCTCCATCCCTGTCCCTGCCTTTCTTATAGACAGGATTCTGCCTCGAACTCTGTCCTCCTCCTTCATCCTCTTGAATGCTGGGATTACAGGCAGGATTCATGGACAACTAGGAATTTACCTTTTAGCTCTGCATGGCATTTAGTGTTCATATGTATGCTCTATTCACATGTATGCTCTATTCACATGCAAGTTCTATTCACATGCATGTTCTATTCACATGTATGCTCTATTCACATGTATGTTCTATTCACATATATGCTCTATTCACATGCATGTTCTATTCTCATGCATGTTCTATTCACATGTATGCTCTATTCACATGCATGTTCTATTCACATGTATGGTCTATTCACATGCATGTTCTATTCACATGTATGCTCTGTTCACATGCATGTTCTATTCACGTGTATGCTCTAGTCACATGCATGTTCTATTCACATGTATGCGTATTCCACTCCTTCATGCATCTACCTATTTTAAAAAATGTAATTTCCTCCCAAAACCTTTGAGGGAAAGAAACTGTTGCCTACTATTTCCTTGGGCCGGGCATTCTGAGTGGCTCTTGCACATTGAGGCATGAAAGAGTGTGCTTGCTGGAGATGGGAGCTAGACTAACCTCACCCCTAATAAAAACAGCGTCTGGAAGAACACTCACAGGCAGGCGAGGCCCACAGAACCCGTAAGCCTAGTCCATTCTGTGTCCCCTTGTCACCATCAGTGACCCAGGACACCATCATGCTTTGCTTTGATAAGCTGAAGCTGGGGAAACATCACTGAACATTTGAGAGCCAAAGGGAAATAAACACAGAAAGCAAAGAGACACCGTCTGCTTGGGACACAGTGGCCTGGTAAGACCATAACCAGTTTGTTGTGGGCCTTGGTCTGTTCTGTTCTCAGTGGTGATCCGCGGCTGGCATCAGCTATTTCGGTCCCAGATGAAAGTCAAACCATGAGTATCCTCAGACCTGGTAGCCCAGGCTAGCCTCAAGGCCTCCAGAGCAAAATTGCAGAGAACTCCAAAAACCCCCGGTCTCTCAGCTCTTCCTCAGCGCTCTCTCACAGGATGTATTCCAACACTAGGTCACAGTGAGGGGGCCATGGTAATGAGACCGTCCTCTGAGCAATGATCAAAGCTCCATGCAGCAGGCTAAAAACAACTGAGTCGTGAATGCATGTCTGCGCCTGCGCGTGCGCAGTGTCTTCCTCAATAACGTCTATGCCTTTTTAAAGGCAGGTTCTCTCAATGAACCTGGAGATCGTTGGTTTGGACAGGCTGGCTAGCCAATGAGTTTCAAGGTTTCCCAGTTCTGGGGGTTTGAAACAGTGACACCACGCGCGAGTGACATCCATCTATTGACATTGGCAATAGGGATCCAGACTCAGGCCTTAGCGCTTGCGTACGGGCACTTTACTGACTGACCCATCTCCTCGGTCCCTACATAGTCCACTCTTGGTGGAGTGTCTTTCAGGAATTGGGAGGGTTTCCAGTGATTAGAAAGAGACCTACTTTGACACATGCAACCTCTGGCAAAGGTGTGCTTCCCCTCCAGCTGTGGGCACCGTTCAGCTAGTGCAAGACAGGGTGGATTTCTGAAGCAGATGCTGCAACTTCAGACAGAGCTGAGCGGAGATGGCACCATCCTGGAGTGAGGAAGCTTCCCGGTGCCTCTGAGATCCCACAGTGTGGCGGGCATCTTTTCCGGTCCTCTCTACGGACCGTGCTCCAGCATCCTTGGACCAGTGGACGTTTCTCAGGTTGCTATAAAACCTTTAGAGTAGAGAAAAATCTCTTCTGCCTACTTCTGGCGTCGGCTATTTCGGTCCCACATGAAAGCCAGCTCCAAAGAAAGCTCACACCCATTCCTTCCCTCTCATGGCAATGGCCGAAAATGTACCTCTCATATCCCTCCTATCCGAAGTCTTCACCTTCTCACCCCCACCCCCACACACACCCTGTTTTTCTCTCCCTAGAAACTTATCTCTTGCCATCCCTGAGTGTTTCTCTGAGGGAAGGAGAGCCAGCTTTCACTTTTGGGCCGGTTACCAAAATGTCTCCAAGTCACGTGGATTTATCTCCTTGGGAACGGATGGGGGTGGCTGCGGTCTCTCTTGGGGGCCTCGGGAAGGGACAGGCCTTTCCTGGCGGAAGTAGTGAGGACTTCTGGCCGAGAGTACCTGGGTTGGGGAAAGTCAAGAGGCTCCAGAAAGTTCTTCCAGACGAGTCTGATCATTACCATAGTTACCAGAGACTGTTTCTTCGGCAATGATTTGTATAAACTCTGCCAAACACTGGTTTGAATTCCAAATGAGGATGTGCATTCCTGTACTACCTTACCAAAGGCAAATGTTACCTGATAAATAAAAGGGTTCGTAGATATCAGCAATTCCTGTACCCTGAACCATTTACGAGCTTGGGTTTGGTTGGCGCTTGGGGGACTTATGTAGATTAAAGTCCAATAAACTGAAAGTTCAGTTGCTCTAAGATAGATAACGCTTTACAACGATCTACGGGGTGGAAACTTGAAAGAACCCTTGCTGGCCTTAAAATGTAAACTCTGTGCCTTTCGTGAAGAATGCTTTACTGCCCTTCAAAATGTTCGGTAAGTAAAGCCCTACTTCTGAATTAGAAACCAGAGAGGAGAAAGTCCATTAAGGAACTGGCATGGAAAATCAAATCTATAAAGATTGTACGAGACGACAGACTTACTCCCTACACAAGTACTATATAAACTGCTTTTTTAACAACCTGAAGATTAAACCTGATATCCTTAGCCTAGTTAGATTAAACTGGAGTTTTATTTTGAGGCAGCATTGGCTATGTGGCTCTGGCTGGATGTGTGCCCTCATGCCCGGCCTATCTCTCAATGAACTCTGGAAAGAGGACTACGGGCTTCTATGCCTGGCTCTATATTTTTGTTTTAAACATTTAAAGGAGTTGTGCCCTAAATATACAAAACACCCATGGTAAAAAAAACTAAAAACAGGACAACAGGCAAAATGAATGCGTTAAAGCAGTCGGGTGGATACCAACGGTGAGTAAACAAACGGCAGGGAAGCACTGGCAGCCCCCTTTCCGTAATATTCCAGGCAGCTGCAATTAAAAATGGCACATGTTTCAGGAATAATCGCAATAAAAAGGAAAATCAAGGAACTGAAAAGCATGAGATTCAGCATGGAGATGGCCACAGGTCGGGTGGAGTGAAGGAGCCATGCAGTTGATTGTAGTTATGAAGGCCTTTCCTTTCTCATAATATCTTCCTAGCACTTGCTGTAAAATTTAAATAGGCAAAGCAACAAAGAAAAAGGGAAAAAGAATGGGCAAAGTCTAGAACTATGAATGTATAAAAGACACTGGATTTTTAGCCTCTCTCTGAATAGCTACTTCAACACTACCACTCGTCTCATACCACACAGCCTTATCCTGCATGTGGGGGAATTAGAGAAGACGTGGAGGAAAGAGGAAATTGTATCCCTAGAATCTACAGAAGAGGAACTCATTATCTGGTCCCTGGAACTCTGGCCCTTCCCCTCTGTGGCACTCCCCCGCATCAGGACCGCCACCGTCTCTTCAGGGAGCAATAGCTTGAACTGACATTGCACCCCACGTCTGCACCGTAACAAGTAGTCTGCTGCTAAACGTGTTTGGAAATAAGGCTGAGTCCGTAAGGCAAAACTACTAAAGTGGGTTACCTTTCCTATGGCAAACACCGTCGCTATGGCGAGGGTCAGGCTGCCCTTGTGAAACCATCAGATAGCGGAGTTGGGAAGTGACGTCAGCGCGCAGGAGGTGGAGCGAGCTCACCCGGGCATTCCACTGCCTAAAATGTCTCCTTAGGCTTTATTAGTATTTTGCTGACGAGATCTATAACAGGCCAGCACTTTTTCACACACGCTTGTTTCAAAAATGATAAAATAAGGCCCGCTGCCCCGGTGTATAGTGGGAACCAAAGTGCGAGCTGTAAAGCTTCTTAACCACGTCAGTCCCGCTTCCGCTTCCGTCAGCCCAGCTTCCCGTCTGTCAGCCCCTTCCCTCTCTCACATGTGTATCTTTACTCCTCTTCCGCTGAGGTCCAGCGAGCACAGTTCCACTTAGCAGCCCCTCCTGGTAACAGGTCCTTCTTGATGACAGACCCTACCCAACAATGAGCGTCTCTACAGTACACACAGTGTGCATCAGGTAGATTTTCCGAGTCTGCTCCCTTCCCCGTGGGAGACCTGACTGCAGGAATGTGCAGGGCAAGCCCAGAACCTTTGAGCCCATTGTCTCCCACCTGTTAGCCTTGAGCTAACTATAAATCTATAAAGTGTAGGCCTTGTGTTAAACAAACGAAAGTCAGGGGAGATTTTAAAACTGTCTCTATCCCCACCCTTCTCCAATAATTAAGCTACACCTCGTTTTCCTCAGAGGCCCATTTCTAGAAAGGGTGGTGTGCCTTGCTCCCTCCTTCTCTATCATGGCTCTGGCAGAAACTACCCAAGATTTTGAGCGGGCTCTAAATACATCTCTGCGAATGTTGAGACTTTTCGAAGGGGCTGAGTTACATTTCCACTGAGAGTCGGCCATACTTAACGACCCACTTCTAGGGAGCCGCCTGTGGTACGGATGACAGCTTATCACTGCCAGGGTGTTAGAATAAACTACGTTTCTTTCCTCTTACGTTTACCTCCATGGAGTTATAACGAACTTGGGTGGTTCTCCCAAGGAGCCCACAGAGAAGAACGGAAGTCTCCTACCACCAGATATTAGAAATGCACCCTCCGGCTGCTGTGAACACCTCACACTCTATTGAGTGATAGCTTGACCACATACACAGAGGCCTCAGCCTGAACCGTTTCTCATGCCCGACGTCCCCCCATGCCCCACCAATGTCTGTGAGAATTACAGACCTGTGAGGTTTTGAGCTGCCCTGTCCTGGGGTAACGATGATAAGAGTCATGCATCGTTAACAGCTCGCCAGACAGCAGACCTAGTGGCCTCATTTACACCCCTTGACTAACTAAAATTGGGCGCTATGCCACCCTTTTCTTGTTCTGTTTCCTTGAGGCTGCTCTTCTCCCTCCCTTTGTTTGCTCAGGGTCACAGAGTGCCACCTCTCTCATCCCCCTGTGTCCCCGTGCTCAGTCCTTCCCTCGGCTCCCTTCTGCTTGTGCTGCCTTACCCCTGTTATCGTGGTTTTTATTTATACTTTTATTCCTTTGATGGCAATGTGTTCACTCAAACTCTCAGAGGCAAATGGAGAAAATAATTGCCTCGCATTGAGGAATACTTCCTGGAGTGACCCGCAAAATTCCTCAGAGATCTGTAAGAATTTGGACCCAATGTAACACTGCCCAGTTATATTTTCTGCTTGCTTTGGTTTCTTTGTTGGCCATCCCTTTCCCCCATATAACTAGATTCCATTCGCACTTGGGAGAAGATGGAACCATAAGTCTTGGTTCTACCAACACAACACTAAGAAGCAGGGAAGTCTTTCTCCAAAAGAGGATATGATGGTTGGACAGTGTGGGTCTCCCTTCTCCTGGGAGTCACTGGCCACTGGCCCGAGAGGACACAGGGAACAGGGTTTGGATGGCTGTGAGTGTGACAGATGGACTTCCAGAGACAGCACTTAATCGTTCTAGGATTAGAGTATACAAGGGCTTTTAGGGGTGTAGGTGGAAAGGGCTAATTGGTCATAATACAGTACCTAACTACCCTTTGGATGGGAAGCCAGAATGGGACTTGTGCGCTGAGCTAAGCAGCTCTGCTCAAGGTCATTCTTCGGATAAGTATTCAGGGATGCTCTCTAGATAAGGCCAGGCAAGAAAAGGGAAGCCCTCCGGAGAATTGTAGTCCTCCGTTTTGCACCAAGGTCAGAGAACCATCCAGTCAAGGCGGACTGTGACCTTGATAGCAGGGTTCTCCAATAGATAGAAATGCCATACATCCACCATACTGTTGTGGACAACTGGCTCTCCCACTGACCATCCTGCTTCTCCCAGACAGTGGGCCTGTATAGCAAAGACACTAGACAGCTCCTGCCGGAGATCTGGGCACTGCCTTCGGTGGGAAAGGCTCAGCAGGAAAGCATCCTGAATCAGACAGACTTCATATGGTGTAGGATAAAGAGATTACTCTCACAGCTTTAGAGCCCAGAGGTCCAAAACTGAGGTCAAGGACTTGATGGTTGCTGTCGGAGGATCTGTGGCGACCTCACCCTTGCTTCTGGCAGTTCCTTGGTTTCCCCGTTTTTTGTCAAGGCACGGCCCACCCAGTATACGACCTCAGCCTCCTTATATCTGCAAAGACCTTGCTTTCAAGTTGGAGCACTTTCTAAGGGATCGGTCACTTGACTGTCAGCTTGAATGGGATAAAGTGGGGGAATTCAGCCCTTCCCAGGCCCTGTGATAACACTAACAGAATCTATGGAACCCGTTGGCATTTCCTGGCCTTATCTTTCCCTCTGTTCCCCAGACTGGCTCCTTTCCTTATAGATCTTATCTCTGTCACACACATCACCACGTGCTCTGCCGTCCAAAGCAGGGCTTTCTTTGTTCTTATCTATCCAGTGAATCAGTGAGTCCACAGAGCTACGTCATTAAATGTGCATTAAATGTGTCTCCTTCCTTCCAACCCAATGTCTTGCTACTCACTCCCAGGCTCCTACAGTTTTATATCTGGGTGTTTTACAAGCACTTCCTAAATGCTCTGATGGCCTTTGTTGGTAGTTTTCTGGAAAGTCCCCACAACACCTTTCTCCTCCACCTGTCCATCAGATACAGATGCCTGGGTGATCTTTCGAAAACTCAAAGGTTTCCTGACAATTCCATAATCTTTTCATTAAAATTGAACAACTTCCTGATCACAGACATCTTGATAACACTACCCCTCTGGGCTAGTTCTACAGTTCGACTTTGAGTTCCCATCATCCTGCCTCTCAGAGATCAGCCAAGGGACTTCCTCAGTGAAGTCTTCCTCATCTGGACTCCCCCTGCCCTGCCCACAGCCTCTCTCTAAAGTCTCCAGTCCCAGAACTGTGCTTCTTTCTAAGATCTTAACAGGTCTGTTGCCAACTACTGTCCTATTGGAGAGGCATCTGAACAAAATTTTCTGCAGAACTCTTGTTGGCACTCGAAGCTCCCATCTGCTCTGGGAGGACCTTTGAAGTGTCCCTGTGGACCCTGCATGTGGACTCCCAGATTCCAGAGGCTTCACACAGCCAGGCATACGCTTTCCCAGACAGCAATTGTACGACATTCGTAGAAAGAGAAGCCCAGTGTCTCTGTTCTGAGCACCAAACGGAAGCCACTGGAGCAACAGCTCTGGTTCACCAGAACAGATTGTGGTGGATCGAGGCTTGTAATGTCAGCATTGGAGGGGAGCGGGGTATGAAAGGAAGGCAGCCAGGGGGTTGTGGCCAGCCTGGTTCTACAGTGAGTTCTAGGCCACCCTGGGGCCACAGACTGAGAAAACGAACTGTCTCAAGGGCAAACGGAAAGCAACCACCACCAACAGAAATTGCAATAGGACTACTTCTCACGGAGCCATCGTCAGGGGTTGAACTGTCCTCCTAAAGCAGACATGTTGAAGGCAGCACCTTAAAATGTAACTCAGTTGGGGGCTGGAGAGATGGCTCAGTGGTTAAGAGCACTGACTGCTCTTCCAGAGGACCCGAGTTCAAACCCCAGCGACCACATGGTGGCTCACAACCATCTGTAATGGGATCTGATGCTCTCTTCTGGTGTGTCTGAAGACAGCTACAGTGTGCTTATATATAAGAAATAAACAAATCTTTAAAAAAATGTAACTCAGTTTGGAAACAGTATTTATAAAAAAAATAATCAAATTAAAATGAGATTCTCAAGGTAAGTCCAAATCCATAGATACCTAGGAGAGAGATGGGCCCATGATGATGAAGGCAGAGATAAGGGAATATACTTATTAGAGTAATTGATTTAAAGGGTCCTAGATTAAACTCCCCCAAATACACCGAATAAAGAAAACCGGAGTTTTATCGAAAGACCTCATGTTGGGAGCATGAAGGCCCTGCATCCACAGTTCTCCAGGGAAACCATTAAGCTCACAGGATTGTCCTCTCGAGGGAAAGGAAATAAGACCTGTCCTTCCATCCAGAATGCTGGGAATTGGAGGTGATTGACAGCCCGGCGATCTGCATTATATGTTGGGTCAAGCCATATCAAGTACCTACAACCAGCACCAAAGGTGGCTAGTAATCTAAATGACCCCAACATTACCTGTATAGCAAAGGTCTCCCCCAAACTCCCACAACCACGAACACAAGTAGACAATGACCCTGATGTCCTCTATGCTATCTGTATGCTCAAGGCCACGCCAGATATCCCAAGGCCCCTAAACTAACACAGATAGCCTGTCTCTAGAATACATCTTCTTGGAAGAAATGATGTATAATTTGAGATAAATTTCAATGTAATTATGCCTCCTTGTGCACTGGGCATTGTGTTAACACCAGGAAACCTTTTCCCATGTTGTACTATATTCAAATATGCCAGCAATAAACCACTTGGCATCAGACTTTCCAGAAGTTTGATCCATTCTGACTAAGTTGGACTGAACTGAGTTTCCATTTGCACCTCTTGGACGATCGTTTCCCTGCTTGACATGACACCTGCAGGGACCCCAGCAACCCCGCACCAATAAATAAGAAGCTACCTCCTTTTCAAAGTGTGCATGCATGTGTGAGACCCATCCTTCTAGGAGAGCATCCTCAAACTTCCTCTCTGGAAAAAGAAGCCATGATGGGAGCTGAGTCGGTGAATAAGGGCACTTGCTACAGAAGCCTGGTGACCAAGTGCCATCCCCAGGACCCACACAAAGAGAGAAGAAAGAGCCCATTCCACAAACTTATCCTCTTTCCAATACACACACGTGTGCAAACACACACACGCACACCATTAATTAATTAATTAATTAATTAAGACCCAGTGGTGAAACTTGGCCTTGCCAAAAGTCCTTTTTGAAAGTAACAAGGGTCTATAGTAACAATACGTCTATAGGCAAAGTATCCACCTGCCTTGAAACCCAGAAAACCCAGGACCCACATAACAGCAAGGAGTGGTGACCCACACTTGCAGTTTTGGCTCTGGGGAAGCAGAGACAGGAAGATCTCTGAGGCTCGCTAACCAGCTGGAATACTTGGTGCGCTCCAGGCCACTGAGAGATCCTTTCTCAAAAGAAAAGATGTGGATGACGCTTGAGGACTGTCATCAGAGAGTGGCCTCTGGCCTCTGTGCACACACGTGTACCCACGCAAACATTTACCCGCATTAAAAAGGCCTGGGTGGGAGCGTTATTAAGTGTCTGTGTGTGTACCCTCCCTTTTCCCCCAGAATTACCATCTGTTCTACTCACTGACGACTGCCCATTTATACTGCTAATTGGAGAAATATTTACCTTAGCTCTAGTCAATATTTGACTTTTTTTTAGTAAATGTTATACTATTAAGCTGCTTAAACATTTATCGAGCAGTTGAAATTGAGTCCTTACCTCATTTAATATTTATTTTTGAACAGACCTGGTACGGCATAGAGAAGAGTCATAGAAGAATTCAGAACTCATTTTCAGTTTTCTTAAGCAAAAACTAATCTGCGTACCTGCGAAGTATTAGTCATAGCTATTACACACACACACACACACACACACACACACACACACACACACCTCACCCTAAACAAAACAAGAAAGCCACTCTATAAGGCGCTCCAGCTACAAACTGTAAAAATCAGATTGAACTTTAGAAGATCTTGAACAGAAAGCCAAGCGTAATTTACAGGAGTCACACACCTTGAATAGTCCCTCTACATTACACCTACATTGCTTTCTGTCCCTCTCATAGTTAATTTTCATTAGGTCAAATTCTTAAAAGTCCAGACTCTTCCTCCTGTAATCACAGCAAGTCAGCTATGGAATGACCAAAGCAAGTTGGCAAGAGAGGGAGAGGAAAGACTGACCTGCTGGACACCAGTGTTTCAGCCCCCACTGAGGACGGAACAGAAGTTCTCATGAGCAGCCGTGAATCTGGAATCCAAGGGTCTTTATCCTGTGACCACTTAGGGGCCATGTTACTCGGAGGCTGCCACGCTCAATACTGAGTTATGAGGGTTAAGAAGACGGATTAGGATCATTGATGCCTTTGGGAGAGACAGAAAATAGGAAGTCAAGGAGGATGTCAGATGCTGATCATTACAAGAAAGTTCATGCAGCATAGTTTGAAATCCTAAGTCTCTTAACTTTTAAGGTCAAAAGAGGTCAGCCGTGGGGAAGCCAAGAAGAGCCTTCCCTGCAGAGAATGCCATTGGTACAAAGCCCGAATGGGACCGGAGGAGCAGATTCTAGAAAAACAGCTCCTCAGAAATGTGTGCCATGAGACAGGGAGGCCACTCAGTGCACACAGGCACTAGCTATGAGTTTGTTCCCCGGAATCACATTTTAAAAAGGCAGAAGTGATGACAGCTCAGTCGGTGGTGAGATGGGAGAATCACCCAGAAGCTCGTGGGTCAGCCAGTCTGAAGCACTAGAGTTCACAGTGCAGCAGCAGTGACACTAGATCCTGTCTTCACAAGGCAGAAGGCAGGGGGGAAAGATGATCTCTCACCTCTACTCTTGAAATGTGGTGGGAAAACATGCACACACACACACACACATACACACACACATATACTCACACATACACACACATACACACACACATATACACATATACATACACACATATACACACACATGCATACATACATGTGCACACACAGTCATTCATTTCAAAAGCAAATATATATATATATATATATATATCCTTTAAAATCTTATTACATTTATGTAACATTTGTTTATGGAGGAGTGTAGGAGGCGGTCAGATGACAGCTTGTGGGAGTCAGTGTTCTCCCTCTACCACACGAGTCCTGGAATCAAGCTCACGTCATCAGGCTTATCTTGGTAGCAAGAGCCTTTTCCCACTGAACAGTCTTACTGGCCCTAAAATGTAAGTCGGTAAGTAGCCCCATGACCAAGTATTATTTCATAATAAATGGTGTTTGTGGGGGAAGTTTAGAGTCTTTATCCATCTGACATCAGTCTTAGTAAAACTCAGAACGCAGAAAGACACTTCTGGCACACCGAGAGTCTCAGTAGCAGCAATAAAAAGTAAGAACAGACGCAGTGGCTTTCATCTGTAACCCCAGCACTCAGAAAGTCAAGGGAGGGGGATTCCTAGTTCAAGGCCAGCCTGGGCTACATAACAAGACACTGTCTTAAAAAGAAGAACAAAACCAATAGAAGACTCGAAGCAGGAGGATCATGGGTTCAAGACCAGCTAGGACAGATGAGGAAGACACTGTCTCCAGATAAAAATAGTAAAACAAGGTGGGACGCAGTTCTCAATGGTAGAGCACTTGACTGTCATGCATGGGCCCTGGATTTACTCCCCAGTACTGGTAGAAATAAGTGAGAATAAGTGAAAATAGCATAGGATTCCAGCAGTGAGTGAGTGACTAGTAAATAACGTTCAGCTTATCCATCTGCTGGGGCATACACGACGAATGAAGTTGTCACAGCCTTCAACATTGTCCCAAAAGAAAACAAGCAAAATAGAAAATTATCTATACAGAAATAAAACACAGGACAGATAATAGGAAATATAGAAATCTTTAAAACCATGGTGTAGTATAGTCTTCTTTCCTCGACAAATAACGCATTCACTCTGTCATCATCCTGGTGTAGATACTGCTGTGGCCGTGTGGCCGTGTAGTCATGGCAACTAGGTGAGAAAAGTACAGGGATAGTTAGGGCTGTAGTAAAAGTAACATAGTCACTGACACCTAGTCGAAGAAAGAGGGTGGGGGTGTGTGTCTTGGGACTCACTTCTAGAACTGCAGCCAGTATTCCCCCCTGCCCATCCCCAGTTGCAAGTGGTCTTGGGAACTGTTAGAGTAGGAAGTGGAAGCTTATCTGAAGAGGGATGGCACGATATGGTGGGCGTGGCAGTGGTGCTGTTGCTTGGGGCTCATTCACGCTCCTGTAAGTCCACCCTCCTGGCTATCTGATAAGTGAGCCCCATAAATGTACGGAAAACACTTTGGTCTATTAGTGAATAGGCATTTGCTCACACCTCCTGAAGAACTGTTAATGCACGGCGGGTGTAATGATTTTCAACCTATTTCTTATCTTCCAAATTCCCTTAACTCTGCGAGTCTTATAATTAAGAAACGAATCTTTTAATAAAACACCCTTCCTAAGCTCACCGCTCCCCCCACCCTTTCCTAGCTGCCACCTGGATTCAGGAGGGCGTTTAAGAGGGACACTTCAAAGTGACTGCAAACCTGTGAGTAGGACACGCACAGGCTCAATTGGCCTTTCCACCTCCAGGGTCCACTGGAACTCGGGCCGGAGGATGAAGAGGTCAAAGTCACAGGCACACAGAAAGGAATGGCGTTTGCTTAAATCTGAAAGGTCAACAGTATGGCGTGGAGGGGCTTGCAGTAAAAGAGCAGTGAGCGTCCAGTCCCTCTGTTTTGGGAATTCCAAGGAGCAGAAAGGAAAAGACAGTGCCACAGTCAAAGATGAGCATTCAGAAAAGCAAGAGGCAGATCGTGAGAAACTCAGAGCGGCGTGTAAATGTTCCGGTGGTTTGAGTGAAAACTTCAAGCACGCCTGGAAAGAGCATCAACGGCATTTGAAACGTTGGCAGAGAAAAATGGGAAGAACAGAGGGGATGTAGAGGACACGGGTTTATGCATAGAATCTGCCATCCAACCAGCATAAAGACTAACTATGCCACACGTCCAGATTTCTTTACATCACGACCAAGGTAACTTGGAGAAGAAAGAGTGTACTGGGGGCTCGTGGTTTCAGAGGATTGGAGTCCATAATCATCATGGCAGAAGGCAGGCAGGCATGGGGCTGGAACACTAGCTGAGAGCTTACATCTTTATCCACAAGCATGAGGCAGAGAGAGAAGATGGATAGATAGATAGATGGATGGATAGATAGATAGATAGATAGATAGATGGATGGATAGATAGATAGAACTCTAATGCTCTAACAGAATGATGTGGGCTTTCGAAATCTCAAAGCCTCTTCTCCAACAAGGCCACAGCTCCTAATCCTTCTCAAACAGTTCCACCAGGGACCAAGCATTCAAACATATAGTAAGCCTCTGAGAACCATTCTCATTCAAGCTGCCCCAGTGAGGGAAAATGTTTTCCTCCTCCACGACTAAGGTTTATGAATTAAACTGAGAGGAGAAAGAACACACAGATTTTTATCTGAACTAATATTCTATTTTCTGTGCCCTGAGGTAAGGTTTTACCCGACTGAATATAGGGTGTAAACCATCTTAATGGAGAACAATAAACTTGTGGAGAATTGACAAGATAAGAGGAGTTTGGCTTTAAGAGGAGATAAATTGTGGAAAGTTAAGCTTGTGAGGAAACTAACAATAGTTTGTGGAGTATGTTAGTGCAGACCCATCTGTGTATGGATTCTCTGTCTCTGGTATGACGAGTTATTCCTTTCCCAGCGCAGGAGGGAGGCGAGGAACATCTTCACAAAGGGAAAGTTATGGCTCCCTCTTAGGCAGATAAAATGCAAACACTGAGATTTTTCTGTTTCTTAATTCTGCATCGGCTCTAGTATTTGAATCTGTGCTTATAAGGAGAACACGGAACCACATTCAAGCCTTTGAGGTGGATGGAGTCCAGGAGGGAAATGGTAGTGGTCACAAACGCAGGAAAGAGAGGAAGTAGGTAGGTATGGACCTGGGTGGGCATGTGCAGAGCAGACACAAGAGAGGCAGAAAGTGTGAGCTGGAGTTTCGGGCGATTCACACAGGCACTCAAAGAGCATTGTGCTCCTGGCTCCAGCATCCAGAGTGTCCTCTTGGTGTCAAGACAAGACGATGAGGCTTTGTGGAAGGAAGCGGGTCAAGGGTCTGAGGGCTGTGAGCTGCAGGTGGTTCATCTCCAGCGACACAGAAGCCTGGTGAGATGGGAAGCCTTCCTCCTGGCACCCCTGCTTCTGTCTGTAACTCCACACAGTGAGTCAGCTGTGTCTCCCAGGTTCTGTCATCTGAACAATCTGTGAACATTCCTCTCACATAACTCACATTCTTGATGGCAAATGCCAAACAGACCAGAGCCAAGCACTTGCTGTGAACGTTCTTGAACATCAAATATACTTTATTATCAAGTATTCACTAATGTCTTAATTTCCTTATTTTATTATTTTATGTGTATGCCTGTTTTTCCTGTACGGTTGGATATATGGGGTGTGTGTGTGTGAGTGTGTGTGTGTATATGTGTGTATGTGTGTGAGTGTGTGTTTGAGTGTGTGAGTGTGTGTATTGTGTGTGTGTGAGTGTGTGTGTATATGTGTGAGTGTGTGAGTGTGTATATGTGTGTAAGTGTGTGTGAGTGTGTGTATGTGTGTGTTTGAGTGTGTGAGTGTGTGTATGTGTGTGTTTGAGTGTGTGAGTGTGTATATGTGTGTAAGTGTGTATTGTGTGAGTGTGTGTATGTGTGTGTGAGTGTGTGTATATGTGTGTGAGTGTGTGAGTGTGTGAGTGTGTGTATGTGTGTGAATGTGTGTGTAAATGTGTGAGTGTGTATATATGTGTATGAGTGTGTAAGTGTGTGAGTGTGTATGTGTGTGTGAATGTGTGTATGTGTGTGAGTATGTATGTAGTGTGTGTGTGTATTGTGTGTTTGAGTGTGTGAGTGTGTGTGAGTGTGTGTGTATTGTGTGAGTGTGTGTGTATATGTGTGTGAGTGTGTGAGTGTATGAGTGTGTGTATGTGTATGTGAATGTGTGTGTAAGTGTGTGTGTAAGTATGTGTGTGAGTGTGTGTGAATGTGTGTGAGTGTGTGTATGTGTGTGTATGTGTGTGAATGTGTGACTGTGTGTGTGTATGTGTGTGTGAGTGTGTGTGTGTGTGTGAGTGTGTGTGTTGCCCATAGAGACCAGAAGAGGGAACTAGAGTTATGTAGATGATCATGAGCTGCCAGGTTGGTGCTGGGAACTGAACCCAGGTCTCGGGCAGGACGAACTATTGTTCTTAACCACTGAGCCGTCTTTCCAGCCCCAGAAATCCTTTATTGAGTTTGCTTGATTTGCTCGAGTCTGGCTTAAGGAATTTAGAGAATCTCACTTATGGGTTCATTACGAGGTGTACGGACGAGAGCTGATGGAGTGAGGTGTGATGATGGTTGCTGAGCCCCCACCCCACCGTGCTGCACTGCCCCCAGGAGCCTCCATACTTTGTGCTGTCGGGAAGCGTTCCATCACCTGCCCTTCAAGTGTTTATGGAGATTCCATCTTCTCAGTGTAACTCAGTATGGGCACCATATATACCATATACACTGTGTAGAAATGCGAGCATACACCACGAGTGGCGGGGAAGGAGACTGAGAAGATTTGAGTTTCTAGGACCAGCCTTGGGAAATAGAAATCATCATTATGTTGATGGCCTGGGATAGGGGGAGGGTTACGAACTGGAAACCACAGCTGATGTGCAGGCAAGATGGTGGTGCAGCATGCGTCTTGTTCAGGGTATCCATTGCTGTGAGGAGACACCATGACCAAGGCAAGTCTTATAAAGGATAGCATTGAATTGGGGCTGGCTTAGAGTTTCAGAGGTTGAGTCCATTATCATCATGACGGGAAGCCTGGCAACGCCCAGACACTCATGGAGCTGGAGGAGGAGCTGAGAATTCTACGTCTTGATCCAAAGGCAACCAGGAGACTCTCTTCTGCAGGCAGCCAGGAAGAGGTTCTCTTCCACACTGGGCAGGACTTGAGTGTAGGTTCTCAAAGCCCACCTCCACAGTGACACACATCCTCCAATAAGGCCACACCCACTCCAACAAGACCACACTTCCTAATGATGCCGCTCCCCATGAGCCAAACATATTCAAACCACCACAGCGTGTAAAAACATTTGCCACCCAAGCCTGATGATGTGATGACCTGAGTCCAATTCTCAGAACATATGGTAGAAGAGAATTGACTCACAAAAATTGCCCTCTGTGCACACACACTCGTACACACACACACACACACACACACACACACACACACACACCACACACACACACGCATGCACCAATAATATCATACTAGTTAAAAAGAGTCTCCTCGCTGTCTAACCAAAGCTGGGCCTCCTCTCTGCCCATCTCAGCACTGACTAGCTGTGTAAGAGCCTTTACATGTAAGAGTTGCAGACTCAGTTTAGATTTTCCAGATGTTTCAGTTCCAGGGTGCAGCCTTCGACACACAGGGAATACCCTCAAATCCTCTTGAGTCAGCGCTCTCCCAGAGGCCTGCTGTGAAGTCTGGTGTCCCACATCCCTTTCATCTTTCCCCACACTCTGACTCCCGCCCTCTCCTTTCCCTCAGCTTTCCCCTGTCCTCCTGTGGATCCCTGGCTGACACCTCCCTCTACTGTAGCCAAGCAGTTCAAAGCAGACCACAGCTCAGCTTTGAAGGTGCATTAAAGGAAATGTGGATGCTTAATTTTTCCCCCAGTGACACTGTAGCATCGAGCCACTTCTGCCCAGAAGCTCTGTGACTGCTGCCCCCTTGGGAAGCCAGCATTCACAGAGAGAAAGATCTCACGGCCTTTGCCTAGCTGTCCCATTCAGTTCCCTGGTGACTGTGCTGATCCCTCGAAAGTATTTGGTCTCAGAAATTGGGTTCTTGGCTCCACACTGAAGCCCCCTTCAAGCCTATGTCTTCCCTAACCACTGCTCCCCAAGTCCGTGCACCCGCACTGAGGAGAGGCTCCGACGTTGTTCAGGAAAGGATGCTGTGGAGGTTACTAATTGAGTACAATAGGCTTCCAGGAACTCAAGGGAACCATGGCTTGAGCGAACCCAGCAAAAGCTTGGTTTAAGCAGATAGTGTTTTCCTACACTCCAGCACTCACAGCCCTTCAATAAAATGAGACTCTGGAGATCACGGGCTGAGTCCTCTGCCTTTCTTCGTAGGCAGCAGAAGCTGTGTGCTGTACCCCTGAGGCTCTCACTGGCAGGAGGCTCTCCGTAACACAACGTTCTTCAGAACCACCTGCCTTTGGACGCTGTTGGGAAAAGCAATCGTTCTGTTGTTTCGATTTCCCTCAAGGAGTTTTTGTCCTCTCGAACACAAGCTGCTTAAACCACGAAGCCACGCCTCCAAGCCGGTGACATCTAGACAATGGGACAAAGTGGACTCCACTCATCGCAAGACGGTCGCAAGACGTACAAACATCCCATTAGGAAGGAAAAGGGGAAAGCGAACAAAATGGCATGTAGCAACCGCAGAAAGATTTTGAAAGAGCTAACAGCATTCTCAAAAAGACAAAACAAGGGGCTGGGGATTTGGCTCAGTGGTAGAGCACTTGCCTAGCAAGCGCAAGGCCCTGGGTTCGGTCCCCAGCTCCAAAAAAAAGAAAAAAAAAAAAAGACAAAACAAAACAAAAACAGCAGCAGCAACAACAACAAAAACAAAAGGAGAAGCAGGAAGCAGTCTCTCAGCCTCCAAGAGAGCAAACAAGAGAAGCATTGATTAAGAAACGTGAGTGATTCCAAAATAAACACAAAGGAAAACCCAGGTCCCGGGAAGACGCCCCTTCAAGGAATCGGAGATGAAAATCCCCCTTCCTTCCTTTTGGTCTCTCTGGCTCTCAAGCAGGTGCACGCTCTCTCATCATGGGTGCATGTGAACACCATGCGTGTGGTGAACATTGTACAGACAGCGCATATTGCCACACAATCACAGTCATATCTCAAGGCTGCTTGAGTCCGACAGCTTCAACTATAGCTCCAAACTTCAGACAACTTCGCTTTTCCACTTCCTGTCTTTACACTCAATCGAAATGTCCCTTTTTCTTTGTCTTCCTCCCATGAGACAGCCTTGAAGCCATTATCCAGTCTAAGACTTTGACCCCTGGACCGCTGTGTGTCACATCAGTAGCTGACATCCTCCTGCTGGACCCTGAGTACCAAGAAAACACCACATCAGAAATCTGCCCTCTCAGTGCCTCTCTCTCTCCAGAGGTCCCGGCCGTGATAACCATGGTGCCTGGCTCCACTCATCACGTCCCCTCCCTACTCAGAACTATGCTTCATTCTGTGGAAATCTTCACAGTGGGCAGAGCTTCAGGCAGCACACGTGATGTTATAGTTTGTTTGGAAGAAGAAATGGCCAGACGTACGATTGTTCACTGACTCATGGGCTGTAGCCAAAGGATCGGCTGGATGGTCAGGGACTTGGAAAGATGACGATTGGAAAATTGGTGAGGAAGGCATCTGGGGAAGAAGTGTGTGGATGGATCTCTCCAAATGGGCAAAGGATGGGAAGATATTTATGTCCCATGTAAATGCTCAACAAAAGGTGACTTCAGCTGAGGAAGAGGTCAATAATCAAGTGGATAGGATGACCCGCTCTGTGGACAGTCAGCCTCTTTCCCCAGCCATCCCTGTCATTGCTCAATGGGCACATGAACAAAGTGGCCATGGTGGCCGAGATGGAGGTTATTCTTGGGCTCAACCACATGGACTTCCACTCACCAAGGCTGACCTGGCCACAGCTGCTGCTGAATGCTAGATCTGCTAACAGCAGAGACCAACACTGAACTCCAGCTATGGCACCATTCCTCAAGGTGACCATCCATTAACC
Organism: Rattus norvegicus; assembly: GCF_021556685.1. Classification (NCBI taxonomy): domain Eukaryota; kingdom Metazoa; phylum Chordata; class Mammalia; order Rodentia; family Muridae; genus Rattus; species Rattus norvegicus. Next base: position 50,490,658 of record NC_141553.1, on the reverse strand, counting down.
TGGTGGCAGGTTGACTACATTGGACCAATTCCTCCGTGGAAAGGAAAATGTTTTGTTCTTACTGGAGTAGATACTTATTCTGGTTATGGGTTCGCCTTTCCTGCACGTAATGCTTCTGCCAAAACTACCATCTGTGGACTTCCAGAACGCCTCATCCATCGTCATGGTATTCCACACTGTATTGCTTCAGACCAAGGAACTCATTTCACAGCCAGACAAGTGCAACAGTGGCCCACGATCAAGGAACCCACTGGTCTTACCCTGTTCCCCACCATCCTGAAGCAGCTGGTCTGATAGAAAAGTGAAGTGGCCTTTCGAAGACACAGTTACAGCCTCAATTAGGTGGCAGCAGCAGGGAGGGCTGGGGCGGAGTTCTTCAGAAGGCAGTATATGCTTTGAATCAGCGTCCGATATATGGTACAGTTTCTCCCATAGCCAGGATCCATGGGTCCAGGAATCAAGGGGAGGAAAAGGAATAGTTCCACTCACTATCACTCCTAATGACCCTCTAGGAAAATTTTTGCTTCCGGTCCCCACAACCCTAGGTTTATCTGGCCTAGAATTTTTAATTCCAGAGTGGGGAGTGCTCATACCAGGCACCATAACAAACATTCCATTGAACTGGAAGCTCAGACTTCCCCCTGGTCATTTTGGGCTTCTAATGCCCTTAAACCAACAGGCTAAGAAAGGACCAGCAGTGTTAGGAGGGGTGATAGATCCAGATTACCAGGGGGAAACTGGATTGCCTCTCCATAATGGAGGTAAGAAGGATTATTTCTGGAGTGCAGGAGATCCCTTAGGGCGTCTCTTGGTACTACCATGTCTTGTGATTAAAGTCAATGGGAAACTGCAACAGCCTAATCCAAGCAGGATGACAAAGGGCTCAGACCCAGCAGGAATGAAGATATGGGTCACCCCTCCAGGAAAAGAGCCAAGACCTGCTGAGGGGCTTGCAGAGGGTGGAGGAAACACAGAATGGCTAGTAGAGGAAGGGAGTTGTAAATACCAGCTAAGGCTGAAAGACCCCAGCTTAGCAGCAGTAACGCCATTTTGCAAGGCTATATTTAAGATGACTGGTTCAGAGAAAGGTTAGAACACTGAGTACACAGCGGCTGCCAAACAAGATGTGTTTGGTTGAAGGCCTGGCAACAGGAGGACTGCCGTTGAGCACCTGACAATGAGAAAAGCCCCAGGAGAGGTCCCACACCCTGGTGGGGGGCCGAGTCAGCCGTTATGTTCCAAGAAGGTAGCTAAGAAACTTGCCCCCAGGCTGAACCCTTGGGGGGCCGAGTCAGTCCTTATGTTTCAGGAAGGTAGCTAGGAAACTTGCCCCCGGGCTAAACCCTTGCCATATTAGAATCCACCAATTATATCCCTGTAACCATGCATCTGCTTCTGTATGCTTGCTTCTGCTCCCCAAAATCCTATAAAAGCCCATCCTTGGTTCCATGGGGCGCGCCAGTCCCCCGAGTGACTGAAGCGCCCGCAGGTGCCTGTGCCTGTGTATCCCGACAATAAACCAAATCCTCTTGCTGATTGCATCCTGTGGTGTCTCGGTCTGGTCTTTGGAGTTGGAGGGTCTCCATCCCGAGGGAAAGTTCTCCCTGAGAGCTTTTCAAGGCCACGTGACCAGTTGCAGAAACGAGGATTATAAAGTAGTATGAACGCTTCTGTTGAATTTTGTCAAGAACACGTTTGTATAGTTATTTGTGCTTTCTTCCAATTTCTTTAACATCAATCCGTATTTAAGTTGAGATACCAAAAGAATGTCCCAAGGGACATTGCCCCATTGTAAATTTACAAATGCACTTGCCATTATACGAGGGATAGTCATACCATGTTAGGCGTATTCATGGCCTTGTTACAGTTTCATGTGGACATGTGATATTATTTGTGTCAAGCTGACAAGGGGTAGATTGTAATGGCTATTCCTGCTTGTCAACTTGACTGTATCTGGAATAAACTACAATCCCGAATTGGAGGGCTCACCTGTGATCCAGATCTTGAGGCTGGAAGACACGTTTCCAGCCTGGATCTTGGCCTGGAGATCTTGAGACATAGTGACTATGAAAAACTTAGGCCCAGGCAAGGTAGTACATGCCTTAAGTCCCAGGAGACTAAAGCAAGGAGATCTCTGAGTTCAAGGTCAGCCTGGGACAAAGCAAGTCCCAGATCCGGGAGTGGTGATCCACACCTTTAATCTGGGCCACATCTTCTGCTAGAGACCTGCATAAGGACATTGGAAGAAGGAAGACTCACTCTTCTTCACCTGCTTGCATTTACCTGCCATCACATCTGTTGGAACCCACTTCTACAGAAAACAATCTGCAACACCCAGCCTCGTGGGACTGAGCAACTACTGGATCCTTGGACTTCCCCTTCACAGCTGCCCAATGTTGGGGTAGTTGGACTGCAGACCATAAGTCATCACAATAAACTCTCTCAATATAGAGAGACATACCATGAGTTCTACGACTCTAGAAAACCCTGACTAACACAGAAGTTGGTAGCAGGAGTTGGTTATTCCTATGACCATCTGACCATGTGTTTTGGGAGGACTGTGGAAGGACTCTGGAACTTTGGGATAGAAGAGCCATTGGGTGTTAAGAGCTTCTGTAGGAGCTTGGAAGATAATGTTGAGGACAGTGCAGAAGATGGAGGCCTGGCTTGTGAGATTTCAGAAGGAGGGTTGAAGACTCTTGTCAGGGCTGTTGTTATTTGACTGTGAAGATTCTGTGGTTTTGGCTAGCTGGGATGAAGAATCAACTGTGATTAACCAGATACCAGAGCTACTAAAGCGAAACCTTTGCATTATTGGGATGACTGAGGCTGGCCAGCTGGAGCTAAAAAATTAGCAGAAATTAAGAAGAGACCAGCATCACGAAGCTGTTCCAGAGGCAGCCATTGACTTGGTCATGTGTAAGAGTCACCCAGGTGGTACTGGTTTTGAACTTGAAGGGGTAGCAGCTGGTGCTTGGCACTGGGAGAGGCCAGGAGAGGCCATTGGTGAAGGTGCAGCTTCAGTGGTAGTTGAAGGCCCAGGACTGAAAGGGTCATGCAGAGAAGTTGAGACTTAGCACCTTGAAAAGAGCCTGTAAGGGGCTATTTGTGAAAATGCAGGCCAGTTGCAGCAGAAGACAGCAGCATTTTGGAGAGGCAGTCCCATGAGAGGACCACCAAGAGCAGCAGCAGCAGTGGAGTACAGGTAACTGGAGCCTAGAAGACAAGGTGTGCGCTACAAAGGTCAGAGCTGGAGAAGTGACCCCAAGCCCTTGGAAGAGCCCAGAAGATCATGAGTGGATCCCAGACATTGGACAGTTAGAGTTTGATTTTGCTTTTGGGTGTGACTGTGCCCTGACATTTTTCCCTCTTAAAGTAAGAAAGTATTTTAGTGGAGCCCACAGTCAAGAATTGTAAAAAGACTTTGAATTTCAAAAAAAGATTGGATATTTTAAAGGGATTGAAATTTTAATAGGAAAGAATTGGTAGACCGTGGGACTTTTAAAGTTATTTAAATCTTTGGGATGAGTAAGAAAAGGGTTGAGGCTTTATAATGACGTGTTTGTGTGTCAAGTTGACAAAGGGTCAGGTGTCCTGGCTGGTTTTGTGTGTCAACTTGACACAAGCTAGAGTTACCACAGAGAAAGGAGCCTCCCTTGAGGAAATGACTCCATGAGACCCAACTGTAAGGCTCAATTAAGATCTCAATTAGTGATCAAGGGCAGGAGGGCTCATTGTGGGTGGTACCATCTCTGGGTTAGTAGTCTCGAGTCTATAACAAAGCAAGCTGAACAAGTCAGGGGAAGCAATCCAGTAAGTGCATCCCTCCATGGCCTCTGCATCAGCTCCTGCTTCCTGACCTGCTTGAGTTCCTGTCCTGACTTCCTTTGGTGATGAACAGTGATGTGGAAGTGTAAGCTGAATAAACCCTTTCCTCCCCAAATTGCTTCTTGGTCATGAGGTTTTGTGCAGGAATAGAAACCCTGACTAAGACAGTCCTCAAATCTTAAGGGTTCTAAGATTTAAAAACATAAGACTTTTTTTTTTCTGCAGCTCAAGGCAGTCATTCAACTGTGAGCCACTGTGAGGAAAATATTTTGACCCTGTATTTCCAGTATGTAATGGCACACCTTAAATATCCCCATGGCAAAAGAGAGGGATGGGAAGATAGCAAGGAAAGCCCAGGCCAAAGCAAGTCCCAGCAGGGAACACATCAAGTCCTACAGTTCCCTGTTTGGCATCTGGGACAAGTGATGACATCATCAGGTTCCGACAGGCATGAACAGCCCCATCCCTTCGGTTCTGCTGACTCCACTCTAAACTGCAGATTTCCTCAGCAAGTATTCTCTGGCATCTCCAGTGTCTCGAGGTGCCCACAGCATCCTAGGCTTTACCTCAGCAGTTTTGCATGGTGACCTCCTGAGTCTCCTTAGGGAAAACCCGACCCCACCAATGTTGTCTGACCTTGATGCCTCTACTTCCTGTGGCTCTTAGACGTTTGCTTTTCTTCAGAGACATGCAAATGTGGGTGGTGCTGACAAATTCCACCTAGCTCAGCATCCAGTCCTGAACCCTCAACTATAGCTCTAGTGCCTCTGAGCATCCCAAAAGCTGAACCTGGGGAAGCCCTCCCCCAGCTCCCTGGTTTTTAGAGCAAGTTTGCTTGTGGTGGCAGTATCGACCCAGGCTCTCTCCTTTCCCACGAAAGTAGAACCTCCTCTTTGTGGTTTTGATATGATGTGTGCCCTCAGAATACTCACACATTGAAGACTTGCTCCCTGGCTGGTGGCTCCCATTTGGGAAGCGGTAGAAACTTTAGAAGGTAGAGACTATCTGGAAGAAAGATACCACTAGTGTTTCTGAAGGTTGTACCTGACCCTAATTCTTTCCCCTCTCTCCAATTCCTATCCAACACGAGATAAGACGTGCCCACCATGTTCTGACTACCATGAAGTTCTGCCTCACCGCAGGCCTGGGGTCAGGGGCTCACTGCTGATTTTGTCTTGGAGCTATGATCGAACTCGGGATCTTGGGCATGCTATTCTCACGTTCTACTAGGCCAGCATCTTTCTCTGTGATGATAATAGCATTCCACTGTGCCAACGATGCCGTCTCTTTATCTTGTGAAGGGATATTGACCTCTTTTAAGGTTAGGCAATTTTAAGTCAAAAGCATGAACAGGTTTGTGCATTGACGAGGAACTTCCAGCTCATTTAGTTACTGTGTAAAGCGAGGAGGACATGACCACTCCTAGGTATGGTTGTGGGGACGCTTTTCATCGTAGATGTGAGGGAGAATACAGCCAGAGGCATCCTGGAAGAGTCCAGAAAAGGGAGGGAAAGCAGTAGACTGAACATGGCCTGCAGAATGGGTCAGGCTGAGAGATGAGGGCTTGGGGAGCAGGAGAGGAGGACCAATAGAAAGGGACAGGAGAGAGCCAGGGTTATACAGGAATGAGAAGCTGGGAAGGAGGACCATGAGCTGGAGAAGTTTAGGGTGAGGTGTGGGATGAGAAGAGCTGAGAAGAACCAGAGCCAGCATGGACTCTGTAAGAGGTGCTTTGCATGCTGAGAGAGGCCCAAGGCCAGCATGGGTTTGGGAATGCTGATGGGCCACAGTTAGCCATCTTGAGTCGAGGATTTTGAGTTTCTTCTGGGCCTGAGAGACGTGTATTAAAAGGAGCACAGTTGCTAATTGAGTGTTCACTGGCTTTTCCTGTCATTGTATTCTGTGTACAGCCGGACCCGAAGGGAGACAGCAGCTAGGATGGAGCTCGTGTATTTCTGATGAAATTGGGTCGGGAAGCTATAACCATCGAGTACAAGAATAGAATACAATCCCAAGGAGCCCCTGGTACCAGTGTCAGCATGAACACACACCCTGAAGCTGTGGCAATGGCCTTAAAGGACAGAGGCGCTGCGTAGTTGAAACATTAAGTACTGGGAAATCTACCAGACCGATTATCTCTGAGAATGCTACCTGTGGATTTGAACCTGAGGTTAAATCCAAGGGAGGAGAAATTGTTGCGGGAAGAGAACATAGCCATGTCAGGGAAGAAGGGCTCCTCCTAGCTGATCTCGTCTCTCAAGATCGCCGCTTCAAAGTGATAAGCACGTTGGGATGGTTTTCCTAAAGGTTTTATCAGTTCTTAATGAATATAAATGGGGGGGTGGTCCATGATGTGTTTGGATGCCAATCCTTTCCAGATAATGCTTTACAAATATTTTCCCTCGGCGATGAGCTAGCTTTTCATTCTCTTAAAGACCTGGGGTTTTTTTTTTTTTCTGTTTTTTCCTATTTGCTAAATAAAATGTTTGTCCTTTCCCCCTTTTTAACCTATCTCCTTGCAGAAGGGCCTCCACTATTGGTCAGAATCCTGCAGCAAAGGAAGCTTCTGTCACGAAATTCTCAGGGGCCTTGGGAAGGGAGCCCAACAGACCCAAGTCTCCTGAAACAACCTGACAGACCCAGTACAGAGGAATCAACTACTGAGAGCCACCAGGAAGAACGCACTGCTTCTGCTCCACGGTCTACAATGGAAGCCTCGGAAGCTGAGATCAAACTAAACTCTCACAGTACAGACTGTAGTCAGGCCGATGACTACATAATAGCTTGGCTGCCACCTCACCCTCTTGGCAGGGTCAGGGAAAACTGTGGCTGGAAGTTGCTGGACCAGCTAGTCCTCGTCAGTCAGCCCACCAACACTACTCGGGAAGGATTAACAAATCTAATCGACTCGGGCTTGCAGGGGTATGGTAACATCTTGCAAACAAGCTCATCTCCCACACCGGCTCATCTCTGAGCTGTACTAAGGGAACTGGTAGTGCCATCTAACACAGCCCAGACGACCAGACGATCGCAATGACCGTGTGTGAGCAGCCACAGTCACAGTGCACACACAGAGGGCTCAGAGACCGAGAAGGTGACCCAATACCGAGGCTAGGGTGTGAGCTGAAGCTTGTGTTCCAAATTGTGCCAAGTCTCACACTTGTCCAGAATGCTCTGTGGAAACAGGCTGAACTCGCTGGGTAGGTTTTACTTGTGTGAGCTGCTTACTGCCTGCTTGCCTGTTGCCACACAACCAGGAATGGTGTGTTTTCGGTTCCTCTTCTGCCTTTCTGTGGCTCTCCCCAGAAGGCACAGGAGAAGAGAGGGGGTAAGGAATCTAACCCCATTCCTAGTTAATCAATTTATATCAATTTATATCGTTTCCACACCTCCCTCTTGACCCTCCAACTCCTCCCCTTGCCCTCCTTAGATTCACAGCTTCTTCCTCCATAATTATTATTGTGACAAGATATGGCCTTCTGTGTCGATTTAGTGTTGTGATATGTCTGTGTATTCGAACCTGACCACTTGGGATTAGGTAACTGGTGTGTGTGGCAGGGGAAGGGCCCTTGCCCCATGTAGAAAACAGATTCTCCCTTGATTCAATGGTCATGACCAGATAGAATGTCACTGGCCGGAAACTCTCTGGTTCAGGATTGTAGACTGAGCCACTAAAGCTGGCTTTTCTTTTCCGTGTCAACGAGAAACGTCTGTTACGTCAGCTGTAGTGATCTGCGCGAAAAGAAGCCATGGAATGTTAGCTAAGGCTCTCCCGGCCCCTCACCTGCACGGTTCAAAAGAGTAATGAAGTTCAGCAGAGAGTGGAGTTCTGCACCAAGAGCTTGTGTACACTAGACTGCCTTGCTTTGTATGTGAAAAGCCCTGGGTTCAATGTCTAGAGTATCGTGAAACCATAAAAGTTGAAAAGTTGAAAAATAATTAGATTGAACCAAAAATAATGGATGAATAGATGAAAGAATTTAAAATATTCTGACCCTTCTTATATCAAATACCATTCACTTTCCAAAATATTTTCTCTCTCTCTCTCTCTCTCTCTCTCTCTCTCTCTCTCTCTCTCTCGTATGTGTGGTATGTGTGTGTGTGCTTGTGTGCTTGTGTGTGTGCGTGCGTGTGCGCACACACACACACACCTTAGCTGCTAGTGGTCTCCTGTGGGTTTGTGGCTGATATCAACGCAGACGTCTGTTCAGCCAGCCCCAAACTCAGCCCATCTGGCGTGCTGAAGACTGCATTGACAAGCACCGTAAATTCTAAGCTATCCACCCCCTCATCCACTTCCACCTTCTACCATAACTAAATAAACATTCTACGGTGACTTAGCTGGTTACCGTGGTGGCTGAGGGAAGACCGGATTCTCAAAGCCTGTGGAGTTTGCTTTGGCAGCTAATATTTCCCAGTTAAAAACAGTTTTTGTTACCAGTGAGCTCTATGGGATTATCAGGTATTCTATCTTTATATATAATCTTTTACACACACACACACACACACACACACACCACACACACACACACACACACACACACACACACACACGTTCAGAACTGAGAAGGTAATTCCACTGAGCTTTCGAATTGTAATTTCTTTTTGTATGTTGCTTTAGAAAAGAAATTTTTTCTTTTGCTTTCTTCCTCCATCTTTGTTCTGTTCACAATACACACACAGACAGACAGATGGACAGACAAATAGATGGACAGACAGGCAGATGGGGAAGAACACACAAAGAGAGATAGAAATAGTGAGAGAGAGAGAGAAAGAGAGAGGGGGGAGAGAGAGAACGAGGGAGAGAGAGAGAGGAGAGAGAGGAGAGAGGAGAGAGAGGAGAGGAGAGAGAGAGGAGAGAGAGAGGAGAGAGAGGAGAGAGAAGAGAGAGAAGAGAGAGAGAGAGGAGAGAGGGGGAGAGGAGAGGAGAGAGAGGAGAGAGAAGACAGAGAAGACAGAGAGAGGAGAGAGAGAGGAGAGAGAAAAGAGAGAGAGAGAGGAGAGAGGAGAGAGAAAAGAGAGAGAGAGGAGAGAGAGAGAGAGAGAGAGAGAGAGAGAGAGGAGAGGAGAGGAGAGGATGGCATGGCACACTAAGTACTTCAGGCTTAGATATGTTGGTTTGGTTTTGTTTATTTTAAAGTTTTCAAACATGGTCCCACAAAGTATCCCAGGCTGACCTTGAACTTGTGGTCCTCTTGCTGCAACCTCCTGAGTTCTAAGCTTAAAATGTGTACACAGAATACTTTGAGCTAACGGACAGGGTGACATCTCAGAAACAGTCTTAGAACCAAGGTCTCTGACCTTCTATTAATGTGAAATTGGAAAGAAAAAGACCTGTAGGTGGGGTACAGGGTAGCTTCCATTTTCAACCAGGCACTACAGCGAGATCAGAAAAACGTTGGTAAAAACCTCTTACTCGGCAGGGTTTTTGTTGTTGTTGTTGTTGTTGTTGTTTTTCTTTTTTGTTGTTGTTGTTGTTTGTTTGTTTTGTCAGTTGTTCCAGGGTCTCATCTGCAAGCTCCAGAATGAGCCAGGTATCTCGGCTGTCCCGAGTTGGGTGCCTGAACTGCACGGCACATCCCTTCCTGTGGTAAGGGGTCGTGGCCGAGATGCCAGTCAGAAAGACAAGTTAGCAAGAGGAGGATGACAGGCTTCTTCACTGTGGCCGGCATGGTTGGGGAGCCTCCAGATGAAGACCCAACAGTGGGCAAGGTGCACTTCATGTTAGGTTTGATGTGACAGGGGCAGCCGTACATAAATGTGGTGGACCAAAGGGTATGTGATCTCACAATAGTAGCCTGAACCTAGAAACTGGCTAAGGCTGTCTAGACTCCCTCTGGACTCTCCATTTGCAATTCTTCCCTGCAGGAAAAAAATTCCTCTGGAAAGAGGGTCAATGTCCCACTGTTAGGCAAAGGCAGGCCCAGGATTTCCTTGTGCTCTTACACAGAAAGTCATAGTGCAGGCTTCGTGGCTTATTTGCAGGCATCTGGTTTCTGTGATCTGCCTTGGGGAAGGGGAATTATAATTTCTAGGTCTCTCTTCCGAGGAATATACAGACCCAGAAGTAGAGAAGCAGGAAGTGAGAGGCTTTGACTCTGAGGTCTTCCAATGCCCTTCCCTCTAAAGTATGCAACATGTAAAGGAGACGTACTTTGGCTATCACATCCAGAGCTCCTGTAAGACCAAACCAGAGCTTCCTCTTATTGCTAAGGAGGCAAATACAAAGCGCAGTCTACACTTACCCTGAAGTAACTTATGCAAAGAAACAGGGGCCAGATCACGAGTAAGCTAAGTCAGCTACTTAGACAAATGTCAGAATCTGTAATATATCCTGAGAAAGAGGTAAAGAGGTCCCTCAGTCCTAAGGGACTGTACTAAAGGTGCCTGCGGAGGGCAGGTACAGACAGGAGGCGAGCAAGCTCTCTAGGAGGAACCAGGAAAGGGGCTTTAGGAGCCAGAGCTGACCAGCACGCAGAGTTGTCAAATGCAGGTCTCAAAAACGGGCTGTTTCAAATACCAGTTTGAAGACAGCTGAAGTAACAGGCAGAAGAAACCATTTTGGAGCTGGCATCTAGGGACAGAAGTGTAAGACCTTGGCTGTGACAGTTTTCCTGGGCAAGGTTCACAAACAGTCAGAGGAGCACGGAACACTCCTGTGACATCGCTGCACAGTTGATCGGTCTGGTGTGTTCACTAATCCCACGTTCCTGGGGTTGTTTTTCCCCCTGAATTATACCCACGTGTTTAATTGGATAAGTCATAGTTGGTAGTCTTGCATAAATAGGCTGTTTATTAGTCTGGGCCTCACAGTTTGCACTAGACAGATGGTGGGTATTTACTTCTACAAAAAGGATACGTGCCGGCCTTCATGTCGACATTAAGACCAGAGCAAACCGTCGTTTAATAAAATAGAATTGCCCGTGCTAAGGCAAACCTGGGAATTACTGCTCTGGACACTGTGGTGTGTCTTAGAGCAGTAGGCACAGAGAGTAGGCAGGCAAACCTTCTAGAAAGAACCACGGAAGAGGCTATAGGAGCCAGAGGCTTAGAGCTGACCAGGATGCAGAACTGTCAAATGCAGGTCTTAAAAACGGGCCGTTTCAAGACAGTAGTCCCCAGTTGTGTTTCCTCGGAGGTCCTTTCAGAAACACCCCTCCAGTCTGGCAGATGGGTTCACGAGAAAATTCTCCATAAAATCTAAGTGAGGAGCCTGGGGTGACAGCTGAGCTGTTAAGAGCACTGGCTCCTCTTGTGGAGAAATGACTTCGTTCCCAGCCCCCGCGTGCTACCACATAACTCATCATAACTCGAACTCCAGTTAGTCTGACACCCTCTCTGACCTCCACGGGCACACAGGTACATGTGTGGTACACATACATGCTTGCAGGCAACTAGAGAAAAAGAAAAGAAGATGTTTCTTTTTTTAATACCCAATGAGATAGGAGAGTGGGCTTCAGGCTGCGAACTCTGTTTCTGGGAAACGGAACATATTGTGCGACTGAGGTGAAGGTGCCCCCACGATGTTCACCATTTTACGGGGCCAACGCTAGCGACTCCACAGAAGGGACACCTCTGAGGTCTCTGCCGGTAACATTATTAAACAGTTCATGAGTCTCCCACTAGCATTTCCAAAGAAGGAAGTAGGCTTCTCCCCCAAACCGTGAGGCAGGAAAATCAGGCTCAGCACCACGAGAGACAACAGCTCTCGACCTCGTCCTGGTTTCTATCAATTTGCCTACAACAATTCTGATTATTGTGACGGGGGAATTAGGAAGTGGATGAGTCATTTATTACAGCTGACACTGCAGTAAAGCTGCAGGAGGGGCTGATCCACACTGTCACTGGGTAAAGAATTACGAATCGAAACAAGATTCTAAATACACGTCCCACTGCTTGTGAATATACTAAAATGAATGACTAGGACCTGGTAATGCAATTAATTTTGATCTAATGCTCAGTGAAAACTGTGGACCCGGGAACACAGGCTATCTCTCTCATGCTCAGCCAGGGTAGCAAATCTTTATGCCTAAGACTTAGCACTTAGCCAACTTCTCCCAAATGCTATGTGGAGGTGCTCCTGAAGGATGCAAAATGTCAGCCACACCCACACTAAAGAGGCTAAAGAGGTTATATTTTATGCTGAGGAGGTTAAGGGATTGCTAAACAAAAACAAAACACACTGCAAATACATGGGCCTAAGGACCTTGCTTGTATCTGAACCTGAGAATTTGCTTACTCGTTTAAAAGTAGCCATCAGCGTTTCTAGAGCAAAGTTAATATCTCTAAGGAACCCTAACCCCCGCCATCCCTAAAACCCCACAGACTTGGGTTATGTAGGAAGTGTTCTCTCTTCACATAGATTTGTGGTTTCCTGTGGTATCCATGTCAATTACAGGTCTAAATTTACTCCTGCAAACTTTTGTGCTATTTTCCTGGCCCCCATCAAAGCAACCGAAACTCCATCCGCATCCCATTTTGAAGAAGTATTTTAAAATATCCACGCTCCTGAGCTCTAGGAGGGTATTAACCTGTGCGCCATTAAGCAATGGCTGTCCGAACACAGACCTCTCCAAACAGGGCAGGCAGTGACAGATTGAATGGAGGTTCCAGTGTCTTTTTTTTTTTTTTATCCACCCAGAGGTTTTCCTCTTAAGCTGGAGCTTAAGGTTGTGCTCTTGGCAGAGCTCCTTTGTTTCAACAATAGGAAAGAGAAACAATCCAAGCAACTTCTTTTACAAAGTTAAAAAAAAAAAAGACCCAGGACTTGAACCCAGGACCTGAGCCACTGCCTCAGCCCCAAAACCATTTTGAAAGCTAAAAACTGGGACTGGAGAGATAACTCAATAGTAAAAGAAAAAGAAAAAAGTAGAATAGAAAAACCACTGGCTGCTCTTCCAAAGGACCTGAGTTCAATTCCCAGAATCTACTTAGAGGCTCACAACTGTCTGTAACTCCAGTTCCAGGGGCTCTGGTGTCGTCTCCTACGTCTGTGGGCACCAGGTACACACATGCTTCACAGACAAGCACGCAGGCAGAACCCCTATACACACAAAACCTTAAAATAAAAATAAACCAACGTGATGAATTATGACTTAAATGGCGTTAATACCATTAGTGACTATCTGAAATACAAAATCAACCACACAGAGATAAATGCCCTTCCCATGTTCCTGCTGGGTCCTCTCCCCTGATTTCCGGTTTCCCTGAAGAACTCAGCAGTTGTTTTAGGAGAAAACAAACCTTTTGTCCTATAGAACCTACTAGGAGCTGGTTAGACTCTGTGTGATGGATACAACTTGACTGGGCCAAGACAAATACTTGGTGTGTCTACAGCTATTTACAATGTATCAGTGAAGGACTTCTTAGAGAATAGGTAAACAATGGGCACCGTGAGCAGCCTCTTCAGTATTCTGAAGGTGTTAGAACACTGGTTCTCAACTTTCCTAACGCTGCGACCCTTTAATGCAGCCCCTCACGTTGTGGTGACCCCCAACCATAAGATTATTTTTTGCTGCTACTTCGTAACTGTAGATTTGCTACTGCTAAAAATCATAAAGTAAATCTCTGTGTTTTCCAATGGTCTCGGGTGGCCCCCGGGGAAAGGATCCTTCAACCCCCGAAAGGGGTCGAAACCCACAGGTTGAGAACAGCCCAGCTAAGGGAATCCCGGAAGAGGTCTTCAGACATAGGTGCCACTGAGAAGCGAGAGGTAGCAGAGAGGCTCCATCACAGGGCAGCTGTCCACACTGCTGCAACATGAGTGAAACCACAGGCAAGGGTGTTGCTGATAGGGAAGATGAGAGAGGTAGATCGCTACAGTACAGAAGGCAGACAGAGCCCTCTCCCCTGACAGAGCCCCCTCCTGGGACAGAGCCATCTCCCCAGACAAAGCCCTCTCCCCAGACAGAGCTCTAGCTTCCAGCAGAGTCCCCCTCCCCAGTGTTTCCAGGTTCTTTTACCATCAGAAAAAAAAAATTCACCAAGACAAGTAAGGAATCAGGAGGAAGCTGTTGTACAATTTTTATGAAAGCATTTTTTGAGATTATAATTTAATTGTATATCATTTCTTCCTTCCCTTTCCAACCTCCAAACCTTCCCATAGACCCCTCCGTTATCTCCTTCAAATTCATGACCTCTTTTATTACTATTTATTGGTCTATTTATTCATTCATTTATTTATGTATTTTTATTTATATTTTATATTTTTATTTTTATTTATTTTTCATTGATGATTGTTTTACTTGTTATTTATATTATCTATTATTTTACTATTATTGTTACATGCACATATGTATATAAAGACATATATATTCATAAATATAACCTGCTCAGACCATATAATGTTACCTGTATGTATGTTTTCAGGGCTGACCACTTAGCACTGGATGACCAGTTGATAGCTCACCCCTGGAGAGGGCCAACTCTCCTGTCAAGCTTAACTCAGTTTCCGGTAGTTTTCTGTGTAGGGCTGAGACCTCATGGGTTCCTGTCCGGTCTGGCATGTCCATCAGGGTTGCCCCTGTCCAGCTCACGCTTGGATGATCATATCGGTGATTTAATAGTTTCTGAATGTTCCAATCTCACAGCAAACTCCTTGCTACTCAGGTTCTAACAGTCTTCCCACTCACTCTTCTGCAATGTTCCCTGTGCCTTAGATGAGGGGATATTTCTTAGATGTATTCACACCTCTGTATTTTGATAGATTGTGATTTTCTCCACCTGTTGCAAAGAGAGGTCCCCTGGATGAAGGGTCTTCACTCAACTCATATGTTTGTGGGCGTGAGGACAAATGCTTAGAGATCACTGTTAGGGATTGTGCTGGTTTAGTAACTTTTCTACAGAGCCAAAAGTACACACCCCAGGGGTGAGTATGAGACCCTGAAAGGTAGGTCATTCTTGGGTGCTAACTTAATTGAAGGTGCAGAGTATTCTTGAGTTAAGGCAGGACAGAGATGAGGAGTTCCAGGCAAGGATTTTCCTAGTACAGGGTTTACTCTAGCTTTCTGTCCTCACTGTATCGTGGCATCAGATACGTGGCGTGAGCCAGCGTTTTGCAAGGCAGATGATATGAAGGTGCCTCTAGCACGAAGCAAAGGCCAGTTAGCGGTGGTCTCAGCCATGTTGCTCTCATCTGGTTGGGAGTGGTCTTGCATTTTACAGTTTGAGTATTCATAGGATGTCCTGCTGAAAAGCAGCTCCGTGGGCATCTCTGCCTCTTTGTAATTATTCAGTATGTCTCTTTTCAAGTGTGTGCATGCGTGTGAGTGTACATGTGTGTGTGCTTGTCTTTATGTGCATGCGTGAGTGTATGTGTGTGTGCTTGTCCATGTGTGCATGTGTGAGTGTACATGTGTGTGTGCTTGTCCATGTGTGCATGTGTGAGTGTACATATGTGTGTGCTTGTCTTTATGTGCATGTGTGAGTGTACATGTGTGTGTGCTTGTCCTTGTGTGCATGTGTGTGAGTGTACATGTGTGTGTGCTTGTCTTTATGTGCATGTGTGAGTGTACATGTGTGTGTGCTTGTCCTTGTGTGCATGTGTGTGAGTGTACATGTGTGTGTGCTTGTCCCCATGTGTGTGCATGTGTATGCTTGTCCGTGTGTGTGTGTGTATGTGTGTACTTGTGTGTGTGTGCTTGCTTGTGTGTGTGTGCATGTGTGAGTGTACATGTGTGTGTGTTTGTCAGTGTGTGTATGCATGTGTGAGTGTCCATGTGTGTATGCTTGTCCATGTGTGTGTGTGTGTGCTTGTCCGTGTGTGTGTATGTGTTTGAATGTCCATGTGTGTGTGTTTGTCTGTGTGTGTGTGTGTGTGTGTGTGTGTGTGTGTGTGCTCGAGGAGACTGAAGGTGTTAGACACACCTGAAACTTGTACAGGTGGTTGTGAGTGATGAGCCTGCCAGCATAGGTACTGGGTACAGAGGTACTCTATCTCTGGCCTCTGCCACAGCGGAATTTTAACCAATAGGCCTCAATCGTTCTCTCTTTGTTCTCCTCTTGCCTGACTATCCTGCTTCAAAGTGCACAGAGAATTTCCAAGCACCGATTCCCAACTGTGTGTGGAATAAAGTTAGCAGGTTGGTGAAAAGAGAGGCTCCTCATGGTGGAGCGGGACACTGTAAGGACCCGGATGTTTCCTTCCTAATCCCTGCTTGGCACGACGGGCTCTGTCTTGGAAAATATCACATCTCACGAAACATCCTTGAATGCAGAATGTAGAAGCTTGTGAGAGCTCATCTAATTTTCCTAATGTATAAAAGTCATTGTGCAAATGTTGCCATGTTCCCTCCTTAACATTTAACTAGGAAATGTTTCCAGAAATACATCTTTTGTTTTGTTTATGTGAAAGAATTTCATTAGCCAAATATCAGCCCATAACTAATCCTGATCTTACATATCCACCTAATTCTTTTCCTGAATCCTGGGATCATAAGTTTGAGGCCAGTCCAAGCTGTATATGGATTTCAACTTGGGCCTGAACTGTCTTGACCTGTCTTGGAAAGCCAGGAGCTGGGCGTAAAGCTCAACTAGAAGGCAGAGCATTTGCCCAGCACCACATATGTGAGCCTTTCTTCCCAGCTTTCTGCTTCCAGGAGAATGTGGAAAACTGTAACTATCTGCTGGGTACAAGCACCCCCTGCCCCCAATCTTCATGTTTGTTGTTTCTCTGTCAGGAATCAGACCCAGAGCTCCAGGTGTATGAAGCGACTGAAATCCTCCAGCCCTTAAGTAAGCATAATATAACACACAACTGTAAGGCCAGCCATCAGTCATCAGAGGAGGATGATCAGGAGTTCAAGGCTAGCCTGGACTAGAGTGAGCCCCAGGCGCTTGGGCTATATAGTGAGACCCTGCTTCAAAGAGACCAAGGGGAGAGGAATTTGTTCACTCTGTCGGGGAAAGGGGGGATTCTGCTTTTAATCTAAACAAAACTTTCTCCAGCAATGACTTTCATCAAATCACTAGGACCTGCCCCCCTCAAATAGACCACGTTGGCATGTTGAGTATTCCGAGCTGAAGGTACTTGAGAAGAAACAAACCCAGATCACACACTCTTTCCTCTGCTTCGGGGGAGGCAGGAGGAGAAAGATGCCCGCCTGGATCTTATCGGGAGAGATGGGCAGTGCATGCCAGATGCCCCCAACACAAGTCCTTTCCCCACGTCCGTCTATTTCTGTACCTGCCATCCACCGCTGAGAAGACACAAGTGCTTTATCCTACTGATCTCTTTGAAAGTTTCATTTCTTTCCTATGAAGTTCTCTGTGTCGAGCAAATCTTTTTATTTTTAATAAATTTAACATTTATTATTATTAATATTAGTAAGATGGGGTCTCTTGTAAGCCAGGCTGGCTTTGAACTCACTATGTAGTAGAGGGGGACCTTGAACTCTTGATTCTTTTGCCTTTACCTCCTCATGTGTACCACTGGGCCCAGTTCATCTGGGGCTGGGGATTGAACCCAGGTCCCTGAATGTACCAGGTAGGCACCCTACCAACCGGGCTACCAACCCAGCCCCATGTAAAACTCCTACTAACGAGATCTGTATTTTTTTTTTCTTCTGTGATTGTCTTTGGTCAGTTTATCTACAAGCTTTGGGCATGTAACTTCCCCTGCAATATTTTTTTTTCTTTTTTTCGGAGCTGGGGACCGAACCCAGGGCCTTGCGCTTGCTAGGCAAGTGCTCTACCGCTGAGCTAAATCCCCAACCCCGCAATATTTTATATCATTCAAATCCCCAGGTTTTCAATCGCCCTCCTTCCTTAGGCCTCTCTTGTGTGTCTCCTAAAAGACAACTCTTTTCCAGTTACTCTGAGTGGGTCTTCCTCTGGTGATCATTTACCGACTGTGAGCTTGCATTCTAGTTTGATTACTGCCAGAGAAAGTTAAAGGTAATGTTTTAGCAAACACATTTATCTTGCAAGGCTCGATGGCATGCATCTTTAATCCCAGTATGTGGAAGGCAAAACCAGACATAAGTCTGTGAGTTCAGGGCCCTTGTCCACATAGCTAAACTCCAGGCCAGCCTCCACAGTGAGGCTGTCTTAAAGCAAAACCAAAGTGCATTTGCCTATGCATGATGGAGACAGAACTATTACATAGCCAATTTCTGTTCATTTTTCTCCTATTAAGCATACAGAAACCCCATTTTCTGG
Organism: Rattus norvegicus; assembly: GCF_021556685.1. Classification (NCBI taxonomy): domain Eukaryota; kingdom Metazoa; phylum Chordata; class Mammalia; order Rodentia; family Muridae; genus Rattus; species Rattus norvegicus. The sequence continues at coordinate 50,472,673 of NC_141553.1, read as the reverse complement.
TCGTGTGTGTGTGTGTGTATATACGTGTGAATGTGTGTTCACGGGCCCCTTTACAAATCCCTTGTGTATCGCCTCTCCTCTCCGTGTTTGACAGCACTCTCGACCAGAACACTAGATCCAGCAATCTGGAGGATTGTCCCCACTCTTCCCTTTCCTTTATTCAGCATCATGTCCAATGATTCTCACCCGTCCTCCACCAAAAACTTTCCATTTTTAATGTCTCCTCTCCACCTTCAATGTCACATGGTTTCTGCTGATTAATCGGGTTTCCTGGATTCCCTGTCACGTGTCACGTTCTCTCTCTATTGAACTGTATGCAGTTTCTTATTTCACCTACTGTCCAAACTCTATACCGTGGCCTGCAGGATTCCTCCTGGCCCTGTCTGTCTCTCTGGCCTGCTCTCAGAATTCTCCTCCTCCTCCCCCTCTCCTTCCCCCTCCTTTTCCCCTCCTCTCTTCCTCCTTTCCCTCTTCCTTCTCTTCCTTTCCCCCCTCCTCCCTTTCCTCCCTCCTCCTCCCCTCTCCTCCCCCTCCTCCCTGTCCTCCTCCCTCCTCCTCTTGCACCTCCCCCCTGACCCACACACTGTCCCCCAGCCTGTTCTCTGCTACCTTTGTCTCTGTGTTTGCTTTTGCCTCTGCCTGAAAGGTTTGCCTGGCTCCCCCAATACCTAGCTTCCTGTTACCAGGCAAGTTTGTAGTTAGGTCTCACATCCCCCAGAAGGGCACTCTGACCCTCTACTTAAAGTCCCTCCCTTTTTAATCTCTGTCATGGTAATTAGTCTCTGTAGAAACCTTTGTGGCAATCTTTTCTGTTTTGTATTTACTGGCCAGCCTTCTCCAACAGAACACTGTGTTCACAGGTAAAATAACAACGAAGAATTCCTTTGTGTGAGGAACCCGCCTAGGTGTTTTACACCTGTGAGTGTAGAAAGTCCAGTGTCTCCTGGAAACGCCACCTTTTGTTTTCTCATAGCCAAACTTCCCAGAATATACGTAGTGCTCCAAGGAGTTCTTCCGTTTCAGACGGATGGAAAATTTTCTAGTTAAACCTCCCAAAGCCTCATACGTTTTTTGCAGTACAACACGGGGGAAAATTTTTCCAGTTACCTCCCAAATTCAAAGACAGGACGCAGCCACGTGTCAGTTAAGAATTATGTTCCCTGTGCCTTTGGAAGGTGATGTTATTTACAAATGGCCACGTGCCTGTGAACCCAGGAGCCGGCAGAGAGGCCCCACCCTGCCCCAGGCAGGCCACAGACCTTTGATGGGCAGTGGGGCTCCGCGGAGAGCACGTGACCTTCTAATGCTGCTGATGCTAGGGGTGGCCTCAGAGCCTCTGGATTAGATGAGTCACAGTCTGTCACGCCCTTTTCCAGTACTTTCCATGCCCAGCCCTTGCTTTTGCCTGGTGCTAAACCAGAAAAGTCTATGGCATTTCTAGGTGAGCACTGGATGTAGTTAACAGGGATGGGCAGGCGTTGCAGTAGGACAATTGACAATACACACAAGACGACTGCTTCAACTCTCCAGTGATCAGTACTTCCCTCGTGGGGTACCCTGACATGATCACGCTTTAAGACAGGGGTACGCGGAGGGTAAAGGGCACTTATCCTTGCAAAATGACTGCTTAGCATCCGCGCGTGACACTCGCAAAAGGAAAAATGGAGGAAAATATTTTAGTAAGTTCGTATCACTGAAAATGTAACACAAGGAGACAGGTATGTGCGGAGGCCTGCAGACACCCTTCTCTTCTGTTTCACTCCGTTGCTAACACCAAGCCTCACATATGCTAAGCGCATGCCCAGTAGCTGAGCTGCATCCTTGCCGGGATGAAGACAGTAAAGGGAGAACACGCAGCTTTCTTAGAAGAGACAGGCCGCGTGTAGAAATACAGATGACTCTTTAAAAGCCACGGCACCCAACAGAACAGAAGAGAAATGTGACAGCATCCATCCAGGTGTGGTAGAGACTTCTTGTCCCAGAAGGTGGGATCCTGATGGAGGGAGAGGCTGTGAAGTTGATTTCTGTGGGGAAACCCTCTGCTTTTAGATACCGAGGGGATTGTAGGACCTGAAATGTCTTCGGCTCCAAACAGTGTTCGTAGAAAGTGGTGTGTGTGACAGCGGTACGCCAAGAGGCCCCTCAGGAGGCCCCTCAGGAGGCCCCTCAGGAGGCCCCTCAGGAGGCCCCTCAGGAGGCCCCTCAGGAGGCCCCTCAGGAGGCCCCTCAGGAGGCCCCTCAGGAGGCCCCTCAGGAGGCCCCTCAGGAGGCCCCTCAGGAGGCCCCTCAGGAGGCCCCTCAGGAGGCCCCTCAGGAGGCTTACCGGGTTTCAGTTATGAGTTATGCTGTAGAGAACCGGATGGGGGATGGAAGAGAAGTTAGGTGTTTTCTCCTTTTAGAAGAAAGTGAGCTGATGTTCATTAAGCATCTTCTTATGAAGAATGTCTAATTTCAAGCACAAATTACTTATATTTAATCAGACTTACTAGCATGAACTACGATAGGCATTTAGGTGTGTGGTGTGTGTGTGTGTTTGTGCCTGCATGTGCATGCGTGTGTGTGCTCATGTGCGTGCATATGTGTGCATGTGTGTGCATGTACATGTGTATGTGTGCATGTGTGTGCGCGTGCATGTGTGTGTGCATTCATGTGTGTACATGCATGTGTGTGCGTGTGTGTGTATGTGTGCATGTGTGTGCGCGTGCATGTGTGTGTGCATTCATGTGTGTACATGCATGTGTGTGCGTGTATGTGCATGTGTATGTATATGTGTGTGTGCGTGCATCTGTGTGTGCATGTGTGTGTGCCTGTGTGTATGTTTGTGTGTGTGTGTGTGAACTTGAACTGACGTCTGTCCCCAAATCATAGACTATAGCTGTCTGTTGTATGTCCAGCAGAGTCTAATTACTTTGGAAGTTTTAATCTTTACAGCAGCTCTGAAAGACGGGACCATCTCCATTTTGTTTGCTCAATCAGTCACTCTATAAAGTAAGGCTTGCTACATACAGAAGGCTGGCAGGGACGTTAAAAAGTACCTCAGTCCCCTGTGCTAAGACTTCCCAGAGGCAGCCCTGTCCCCCGCTCTGACAGGTGATTATAATCACCTTCTCTTTCGGAAGAGCGGCGCCTTCAAAGCTTAGAGGTTCGTGACGTCATAGAGCTGCGACCTAAACTCGGGTATCCTCTCCCAAGCCTGGATTGGTGAACACCCGGAGACTCCGAAGGCTTCTCCTAAGGGAAGAGCCGAGTGCCAGCCAACATGCAAATCCCGTGCCTGGCGGAGCTCAGCTCATTTTCATACCCAGCCTCAAGGAAGACTCAGTCAGTGTGGGAGGGCGGATAAAAAGTCACTATTTAAACCTTGCCGTGGTAACTGACTTCTGCTCTCTAAAAACACCAAGACCTTGAAATCAAAGACTGAGGAGCTGGTGTAGACTGAACAGAACTAAAGAGTGACCAGATTCGATGGCATATGCACCAAGTGGCTCCCAACTTGATCTTTTGTTTTTCTTTTCTCCCTCCTCTTCCTTCTTCTCTTCCTCCTCCTCTTCCTCCTACTCACCCTCCTCTCCTTCCCCTTCTTTTCTTAAAACCCAAATTCACTACATGGCTGGAGCTTTCTTTGGCCTGCAATCCTCTTACCTAGGTCGAGTGAGTAGTGGGATTACAGATATGTACCACCATGCCCAGATAGACCAGAGCCCTTCATTCATACAGACACTGCTGTGGTAGCTGGCCAATCCTGACAAGAACTAGCTGTAGATTCGAAGGTAGAATAGGCTTGGAGACTTAGGGGAACATCCTTGTGTCTCAGTTGGAACCTTTTCCCAAAGGACTGTGGAAACAAACTTCATCTGTGCGCATGTGCGCGCGCGCGCGCGTGCGTGTGTATATGTGTGTGTGTGTGTGTGTGTGTGTGTGTGTGTGTGTGTGTGTGTGTGTGTGTGTGTGAACTTGTCTGTTGCTGTGATAAAACAATGACCCAGATCAACTTGGGATCATACTCCACTAAGCTATCCCAGGGTAGGAACTCAAAGCAAAACCAAAGCAGAGACCACGGAGGAGGTCTACTTACTGGCTTTCTTTCCACACCTCACTTAGCTTGGCATGACCACCGGCCCAGGGGTGGAGCCTTCCACAATGGCCCTGGCCCTCCCACATCAATCATTAACTAAGAAAATGCTCACAGACTTTGCCTACAGGCCAATCTGATAGAGACAGTTTCTCAGTGAGAGCCCCTCTTCCCAGACAACTCTAGCTTGTCTCAAGTTGACAAAATCCTAATCAGTCCATCACCCAAACCCTCCGTCCTTGGAAACACCACACAGTGCATCCTTACTTAATGTATGAACTCCTACCTTCAGATATTTAGGAGCTTCGCATAAAGAATCCTTCCTCTTGCTAATCTGCCTGCTCTTAAATGTTCTTCCCCATGGGAACCTAACATGATAGAGGAAAATTTTTCCTTCTGACTAACCAACCTATCGTTTCAATTTCCGGATCCTGATGTTGTGGGATGCTTATATTGTGGGATGGTTTTGTCAGGAGGAACGTTGGCGCCTATGAACATTCTTGCCATGATGATTACTGGACTGTTTTTGAAGTTATGAGATAAATAAAACAAACACAGTCTACCAAAGGAAACGAGCACCTTACTTGGCGATGACGGAAGGATGGAAAGATGGGAACAGTGGCTTTGTCAACTGAGTGAATCTCCTCTAGGCTGATGTCTTAAAGATCCGGGACTTGAGCCCCCATATTGTCACGGGCGGTCATGAGAAAACTTGGGGTAGACTTTTTTTTTTTTTTTTTGGTTCTTTTTTTTCAGAGCTGGGGACCGAACCCAGGGCCTTGTGCTTCCTAGGCAAGCGCTCTACCACTGAGCTAAATCCCCAACCCCATGGGGTAGACTTTTGAGAGGACTTCCTCACATCCCTGGGAGGGCCATTAACATATCTTCTGTGCCCATCCCTACATCTACTTGTGCTCCCCAGAGCAAAGGTAGGAGCTGTGTGTGAATCAGCATCCTGACAAGTGTGGCGGGTGGTACATCCCTGCAATCCCAGCATCTGTGAGTCTGAAATGGAATTAGCTCAAATTCAAGGCCCGCCTGGACCACACAGCCTAGACCCTGTCTCAGACAAACAAACGGAAATCAAAAGATCCGTGAGCTAGGGAGATGGCTCAGAGATGAGGTGCAGGAGCCTCTCTACCAGAGAACGGGTCCTTCCTCAGCACCCACATGGCAACCCAAAACCATTTGTAACTACTGGTCCAAGGAATCTATGCCTTGGGCACTACAGGCACATGGTACACACACATACATATACATACATATGTGCAGCTCACTCATACACATAAAATAAAAAATCTGACTTTACTCCTGCATCTTCTTAATTGTTTCTTCCTTGGTCTTGCCCTTCTCCTTCCCTACTTGTTGAGACTTGACTTTCCTCTCTGGGATCCTTTCGTGAATCAGATTTAGCCCAGTGATTGCCGCCTTGCTGGGTTGGATGCCCATGTGGACAGCTGTGACATTAGCCTTTTGTCTGCTGCACTTGGTCAACGGAGATGATGTGCTTCTCCCTGGACACTCAGAACACTTTGTCCATCTGCTGGCCCTTGTGGTGTCCTTGGACAACCTAAACCTCATTGTCCTTTCAAATGGGCATAGATGGAACATTGTACTTCTGTCTCAGCTCTCTGGAAAGGCGGGGAAGTCAAGATCTTCATCCAAGTGTGAGAGAGTGCATTAAAATGCCATTGGCAGTAGTACTTGATTTGGTCAGAAGTCACGAAAGGATTGAAGGTGAGTTTGGCACCTGACAAATAAATATACATATATTTTAATTCAGGTAGATTGTTAATAGATTCTGATAGTCTGAAGGGCTCCAGGGATGATTGCCACCAAATCAGAGTTTTGTTTTCCTCCACAGAAGGTCTGCTGCCAGCTACTTACCTGGGTTTCTCTCAATGCCAGCTGACAGAGAGAAGCAGAGAACTGAACGGATTTATAACAGTCCATTTCTCCATGACAAATTGCTTAATTTGAGAAACAATTTACATTCTTGGCTTTTTGGTCCCCTGCTGACACTGAGATAAATGCTACCAGTCTCGGGGATTTATTTGAATTCAATTTCACACATTAACGTGATACACAGAAAACTGTTAGCTCCTCCAGCCTTCCTTCCACTGTTCTCTGGGAGCCTCCCTTCCCTGTCTGGGAAAAGCCCAGTGGGGCTCTAGTTCTTCACCCCTTAGGATCAGACGTAACCTCCCAAATTCATGTTCTATTTCTTGGCTACAACCTCAGGCTCTCTTTTCAACATGTGGGGGATTTTTATCACCACGAATCGACCCAATTACTGTGTCCGCTTAATTATATTGTCTAGTGTTCTTATTTGGATAAGCCTTAAAAAGACCTAAAGGGCATTTCAGAGAGCCACCAGTCTGGTCCCAGACTTTACTCTCAATACATAAGAAGTTTACTTAAAATGAAAACAAGCATCAACAAAACAAAAATCTAGACACTGAACACTGTTGCAAGAAAAGACCAACTGTTTTCCCTTAGGTTTTCTACATAAATCTATACAATATTCAAAATGGAAGAATATGGTTGCTTTGCTTAATAAAACAAACAAAAACTATCTTTCCTTTTAGAACAATGTTTATCTATGCTTTGGGAGTGGCCTTTGTTTTAGTTTGGGTTTTACTGCTGTGAAGAGACACCAAGACCAAGACAACTCTTGATTTAGTCCTTTATCATCATGGCAGGAAGCATAGCAGCATATAGGCAGGCATGGCGCTGGAGGAGTCAAGAGTGAAGGCAGCCGCAGCAGCTCTCTGCTCCCAGACCAGGTGAGAGAGAGACCCAACCGCCTGGTCAGGTGGGCACTCCTGAGGCTGCAGAGCGGAAGAGACCACCAACTCTGCTCACCCCTGCCCACATCCCTGGCCCAAGAGGAAACTGTATAAGGCCTCTGGGCTCCCGTGGGGGAGGGCCCAGGAGCGGCAGGACCCCTGCCTGAGACACCGCCGGAACCTGAAAGAAACAGACCGGATAAACAGTTCTCTGCACCCAAATCCCGTGGGAGGGAGAGCTGAACCTTCAGAGAGGCAGACAAGCCTGGGAAACCAGAAAAGACTGCTCTCTGCACACACATCTCGGACGCCAGAGGAAAAAGCCAAAGACCATCTGGAACCCTGGTGCACTGAAGCTCCCGGAAGGGGCGGCACAGGTCTTCCTGGTTGCTGCCGCTGCAGAGAGCCCGTGGGCAGCACCCCATGAGCGAACCTGAGCCTCGGGACCACAGGTAAGACCAAATTTTCTGCTGCAAGAAAGCTGCCTGGTGAACTCAAGACACAGGCCCACAGGAACAGCTGAAGAACTGTAGAGAGGAAAAACTACACGCCCGAAAGCAGAACACTGTCCCCATAACTGACTGAAAGAGAGGAAAACAGGTCTACAGCACTCCTGACACACAGGCTTATAGGACAGTCTAGCCACTGTCAGAAATAGCAGAACAAAGTAACACTAGAGATAATCTGATGGCGAGAGGCAAGCGCAGGAACCCAAGCAACAGAAACCAAGACTACATGGCACCATCGGAGCCCAATTCTCCCATCAAAACAAACATGGAATATCCAAACACACCAGAAAAGCAAGATCTATTTTCAAAATCATATTTGATCATGATGCTGGAGGACTTCAAGAAAGACATGAAGAACTCCCTTAGAGAACAAGTAGAAGCCTACAGAGAGGAATCGCAAAAATGCCTGAAAGAATCGCAAAAATCCCTGAAAGAATTCCAGGAAAACATAAATAAACAAGTAGAAGCCCATAGAGAGGAGACACAAATATCCCTGAAAGAAATACAGGAAAACATAAATAAACAAGTAGAAGCCCATAGAGAGGAGACACAAAAATCCCTGAAAGAATTCCAGGAAAACACAATCAAACAGTTGAAGGAATTAAAAATGGAAATAGAAGCAATCAAGAAAGAACACATGGAAACAACCCTGGATATAGAAAACCAAAAGAAGAGACAAGGAGCTGTAGATACAAGCTTCACCAACAGAATACAAGAGATGGAAGAGAGAATCTCAGGAGCAGAAGATTCCATAGAAATCATTGACTCAACTGTCAAAGATAATGTAAAGCGGAAAAAGCTACTGGTCCAAAACATACAGGAAATCCAGGACTCAATGAGAAGATCAAACCTAAGGATAATAGGTATAGAAGAGAGTGAAGACTCCCAGCTCAAAGGACCAGTAAATATCTTCAACAAAATCATAGAAGAAAACTTCCCTAACCTAAAAAAAGAGATACCCATAGACATACAAGAAGCCTACAGAACTCCAAATAGATTGGACCAGAAAAGAAACACCTCCCGTCACATAATTGTCAAAACACCAAACGCACAAAATAAAGAAAGAATATTAAAAGCAGTAAGGGAAAAAGGTCAAGTAACATATAAAGGGAGACCTATAAGAATCACACCAGACTTCTCGCCAGAAACTATGAAGGCCAGAAGATCCTGGACTGATGTCATACAGACCCTAAGAGAACACAAATGCCAGCCCAGGTTACTGTATCCAGCAAAACTCTCAATTAACATTGATGGAGAAACCAAGATATTCCATGACAAAACCAAATTTACACAATATCTTTCTACAAATCCAGCACTACAAAGGATAATAAATGGTAAAGCCCAACATAAGGAGGCAAGCTATACCCTAGAAGAAGCAAGAAACTAATCGTCTTGGCAACAAAACAAAGAGAATGAAAGTACACAAACATAACCTCACATCCAAATATGAATATAAAGGGAAGCAATAATCACTATTCCTTAATATCTCTCAATATCAATGGCCTCAACTCCCCAATAAAAAGACATAGATTAACAAACTGGATACGCAACGAGGACCCTGCATTCTGCTGCCTACAGGAAACACACCTCAGAGACAAAGACAGACACTACCTCAGAGTGAAAGGCTGGAAAACAACTTTCCAAGCAAATGGTCAGAAGAAGCAAGCTGGAGTAGCCATTCTAATATCAAATAAAATCAATTTCCAACTAAAAGTCATCAAAAAAGATAAGGAAGGACACTTCATATTCATCAAAGGAAAAATCCACCAAGATGAACTCTCAATCCTAAATATCTATGCCCCAAATACAAGGGCACCTACATACGTAAAAGAAACCTTACTAAAGCTCAAAACACACATTGCACCTCACACAATAATAGTGGGAGATTTCAACACCCCACTCTCATCAATGGACAGATCATGGAAACAGAAATTAAACAGTGATGTCGACAGACTAAGAGAAGTCATGAGCCAAATGGACTTAACGGATATTTATAGAACATTCTATCCTAAAGCAAAAGGATATACCTTCTTCTCAGCTCCTCATGGTACTTTCTCCAAAATTGACCATATAATTGGTCAAAAAACAGGCCTCAACAGGTACAGAAAGATAGAAATAATCCCATGCGTGCTATCGGACCACCACGGCCTAAAACTGGTCTTCAATAACAATAAGGGAAGAATGCCCACATATACGTGGAAATTGAACAATGCTCTACTCAATGATAACCTGGTCAAGGAAGAAATAAAGAAAGAAATTAAAAACTTTTTAGAATTTAATGAAAATGAAGATACAACATACCCAAACTTATGGGACACAATGAAAGCTGTGCTAAGAGGAAAACTCATAGCGCTGAGTGCCTGCAGAAAGAAACAGGAAAGAGCATATGTCAGCAGCTTGACAGCACACCTAAAAGCTCTAGAACAAAAAGAAGCAAATACACCCAGGAGGAGTAGAAGGCAGGAAATAATCAAACTCAGAGCTGAAATCAACCAAGTAGAAACAAAAAGGACCATAGAAAGAATCAACAGAACCAAAAGTTGGTTCTTTGAGAAAATCAACAAGATAGATAAACCCTTAGCCAGACTAACGAGAGGACACAGAGAGTGCGTCCAAATTAACAAAATCAGAAATGAAAAGGGAGACATAACTACAGATTCAGAGGAAATTCAAAAAATCATCAGATCTTACTATAAAAACCTATATTCAACAAAATTTGAAAATCTTCAGGAAATGGACAATTTCCTAGACAGATACCAGGTATCGAAGTTAAATCAGGAACAGATAAACCAGTTAAACAACCCCATAACTCCTAAGGAAATAGAAGCAGTCATTAAAGGTCTCCCAACCAAAAAGAGCCCAGGTCCAGACGGGTTTAGTGCAGAATTCTATCAAACCTTCATAGAAGACCTCATACCAATATTATCCAAACTATTCCACAAAATTGAAACAGATGGAGCACTACCGAATTCCTTCTACGAAGCCACAATTACTCTTATACCTAAACCACACAAAGACACAACAAAGAAAGAGAACTTCAGACCAATTTCCCTTATGAATATCGACGCAAAAATACTCAATAAAATTCTGGCAAACCGAATTCAAGAGCACATCAAAACAATCATCCAACATGATCAAGTAGGCTTCATCCCAGGCATGCAGGGATGGTTTAATATACGGAAAACCATCAACGTGATCCATTATATAAACAAACTGAAAGAACAAAACCACATGATCATTTCATTAGATGCTGAGAAAGCATTTGACAAAATTCAACACCCCTTCATGATAAAAGTCCTGGAAAGAATAGGAATTCAAGGCCCATACCTAAACATAGTAAAAGCCATATACAGCAAACCAGTTGCTAACATTAAACTAAATGGAGAGAAACTTGAAGCAATCCCACTAAAATCAGGGACTAGACAAGGCTGCCCACTCTCTCCCTACTTATTCAATATAGTTCTTGAAGTTCTAGCCAGAGCAATCAGACAACAAAAGGAGATCAAGGGGATACAGATCGGAAAAGAAGAGGTCAAAATATCACTATTTGCAGATGACATGATAGTATATTTAAGTGATCCCAGAAGTTCCACCAGAGAACTACTAAAGCTGATAAACAACTTCAGCAAAGTGGCTGGGTATAAAATTAACTCAAATAAATCAGTTGCCTTCCTCTATACAAAAGAGAAACAAGCCGAGAAAGAAATTAGGGAAACGACACCCTTCATAATAGACCCAAATAATATAAAGTACCTCGGTGTGACTTTAACCAAGCAAGTAAAAGATCTGTACAATAAGAACTTCAAGACACTGAGGAAAGAAATTGAAGAAGACCTCAGAAGATGGAAAGATCTCCCATGCTCATGGATTGGCAGGATTAATATAGTAAAAATGGCCATTTTACCAAAAGCAATCTACAGATTCAATGCAATCCCCATCAAAATACCAATCCAATTCTTCAAAGAGTTAGACAGAACAATTTGCAAATTCATCTGGAATAACAAAAAACCCAGGATAGCTAAAGCTATCCTCAACAATAAAAGGACTTCAGGGGGAATCACTATCCCTGAACTCAAGCAGTATTACAGAGCAATAGTGATAAAAACTGCATGGTATTGGTACAGAGACAGACAGATAGACCAATGGAATAGAATTGAAGACCCAGAAATGAACCCACACACCTATGGTCACTTGATTTTTGACAAAGGAGCCAAAACCATCCAATGGAAAAAAGATAGCATTTTCAGCAAATGGTGCTGGTTCAACTGGAGGGCAACATGTAGAAGAATGCAGATCGATCCATGCTTATCACCCTGTACAAAGCTTAAGTCCAAGTGGATCAAGGACCTCCACATCAAACCAGACACACTCAAACTAATAGAAGAAAAACTAGGGAAGCATCTGGAACACATAGGCACTGGAAAAAATTTCCTGAACAAAACACCAATGGCTTATGCTCTAAGATCAAGAATCGACAAATGGGATCTCATAAAACTGCAAAGCTTCTGTAAGGCAAAGGACACTGTGGTTAGGACAAAACGGCAACCAACAGATTGGGAAAAGATCTTTACCAATCCTACAACAGATAGAGGCCTTATATCCAAAATATACAAAGAACTCAAGAAGTTAGACCGCAGGGAAACAAATAACCCTATTAAAAAATGGGGTTCAGAGCTAAACAAAGAATTCACAGCTGAGGAATGCCGAATGGCTGAGAAACACCTAAAGAAATGTTCAACATCTTTAGTCATAAGGGAAATGCAAATCAAAACAACCCTGAGATTTCACCTCACACCAGTGAGAATGGCTAAGATCAAAAACTCAGGTGACAGCAGATGCTGGCGAGGATGTGGAGAAAGAGGAACACTCCTCCATTGTTGGTGGGATTGCAGACTGGTAAAACCATTCTGGAAATCAGTCTGGAGGTTCCTCAGAAAATTGGACATTGAACTGCCTGAGGATCCAGCTATACCTCTCTTGGGCATATACCCAAAAGATGCCTCAACATATAAAAGAGACACGTGCTCCACTATGTTCATCGCAGCCTTATTTATAATAGCCAGAAGCTGGAAAGAACCCAGATGCCCTTCAACAGAGGAATGGATACAGAAAATGTGGTACATCTACACAATGGAATATTACTCAGCTATCAAAAACAACGAGTTTATGAAATTTGTAGGCAAATGGTTGGAACTGGAAAATATCATCCTGAGTGAGCTAACCCAATCACAGAAAGACATACATGGTATGCACTCATTGATAAGTGGCTATTAGCCCAAATGCTTGAATTACCCTAGATCCCTAGAACAAACGAAACTCAAGACGGATGATCAAAATGTGAATGCTTCACTCCTTCTTTAAATGAGGAAAAAGAATACCCTTGGCAGGGAAGGGAGAGGCAAAGATTAAAACAGAGACTGAAGGAACACCCATTCAGAGCCTGCCCCACATGTGGCCCATACATATACAGCCACCCAATTAGACAAGATGGATGAAGCAAAGAAGTGCAGACCGACAGGAGCCGGATGTAGATCGCTCCTGAGAGACACAGCCAGAATACAGCAAATACAGAGGCAAATGCCAGCAGCAAACCACTGAACTGAGAATAGGTCCCCTGTTGAAGGAATCAGAGAAAGAACTGGAAGAGCTTGAAGGGGCTCGAGACCCCAAAAGTACAACAATGCCAAGCAACCAGAGCTTCCAGGGACTAAGCCACTACCTAAAGACTATACATGGACTGACCCTGGACTCTGACCCCATAGGTAGCAATGAATATCCTAGTAAGAGCACCAGTGGAAGGGGAAGCCCTGGGTCCTGCTAAGACTGAACCCCCAGTGAACTAGTCTATGGGGGGAGGGCGGCAATGGGGGGAGGGTTGGGAGGGGAACACCCATAAGGAAGGGGAGGGGGGAGGGGGATGTTTGCCCGGAAACCGGGAAAGGGAATAACACTCGAAATGTATATAAGAAATACTCAAGTTAATAAAAAAAAAATAATAAAAATAAAAATAAAAAAAAAAGAGTGAAGGCAACCAGGAGGGGGCGCTCTCTTTCGCACTGGGCAGAGCTTGAGCATAGGAGATCTCAAAGCCCACCCACCACGGTGACACACTTCCTCTAACAAGGCCACACCTACTCCACCAAGGCCACACCTCCTACACCTGCTCCACCAAGGCCACACCTCCTAAGAGTGCCACTTCCCATGGGCCAAGCATATTCAAACCACCTCACTTTATTATTTAATGCTTATAAAGGGCTTCCCTTTTCATTGGTTCATTGGTTCATTTGTTCATCTGATTCCTGGGCCCACTGTAGGTCCTAAGGAAACAGTGATGAACAGGACAGGCTAGCCTAGACACTCGGAAGCAGCAGGCTGGTGGGAAATCCAGTTAAACAGACATTATCTGAGCCTGTTCCAGCTGGCAAGACAAGCTACCGCAAACAGGGTGGCTAGTTGACCTCAGATGCGTATTCTCACAGTTCTGAAGACTGGAAAGGCCAATGCCAAACACGTGGACTCAGAAACTCCTTCCTCATAGACGAATGAGTCTTCTCTGTAATCACCGGAAGGGACCAGGGTCTCTATGGAGTCCCTTTATAAGGACACGGATGGTAAATCTTTGGGAACTCCACGGGATTTGGATCCCCTAGGAGACACACTCCGGAAGGCTTTTCCTGGGAGGTCTAAGTGAGGCAGGAACCATGAATAAGGGCGTCTCCATGCCATGAGCTGGGGTTTCAGTAAAAATGGAAAAAAAGGGGGGAGGGGACAAGTATCTGCATTCACCTCTCAGCTCCTGACACTGATGTAGGAGTAGCCACCTCACACTCTGACGGGTACAGTGAGATCCACTCTGGCCACCATGCCTCCCCTGTCTGAGTTGCTGTAAACACTAAGACAAAAATAAAACTTCTTTATGTCGATTTTCTGTGATCGCACCAACAAGAAATGTCCCTGATACAGCACTAACTCCACCCAAAACACCTCCCTCGCACATCCAAGACCGCTGCCGTGAGTCAGTACAGAAGTGAGGACCCCGTACCACCTCCCCTGGAGAGCTGAGACCCTCCGTCCCTTTTATCTGTGCTCTTCATGCCTGGCACAGGCTTGGCACATCAGTTTATATCTGACTCATGCTGGCATTGCTGACAGTGAACGGATCACAGGGCCCCAGTTTCTACAAGAGTGTGTGGAACTTGATGAGTGTAAGGAACAGGGGATTCGTGAGAATGAACTATTGGCAGAAAGTGAAGATAGAGGAGCTTAAAACATGCATGTACGTAGTTCACATCTAATAACTTTGCAAGTTCTTGTATGAAGTGTGGCCATGGCAGTCACCTGAGACAGCCGGGCACAGAGGCGGCCTCATAACCTCCTCTTTATCTCTTGGAAGATTAACTGGTTTTGAGAAGCTGTTCTGGTAATATTTGCTGAATGGATGAATGAATGAATGAATGAATGAATGAATGAATGAATGAATGAATGAATGAATGTGAAGAGTGGATGGGTGGATGGACAAAACCAGTTTATACCAACCAGCAAAGAATGGCTCCTAAACTCGGAAATCTGCCGGTATCAGAAACACCAAGCATGAGTTGGCCTGTGAGGATCTAGTCTTACCCCTGTTCACAGGGCAGGCTAAGGTTCAGAGTCAAGCTCTGGGATGTGCAGATACACAGGCCTACATCTTCATTATTAATCTACCGTGCAGGGCCATTAATGGGAACACAATTCAAGGACAAGAGCTTTACTCTCTGGGCTTCATTTTGCTCAGGGTCTGACGACGACGTTCTAGGACATAAG